>NC_139349.1:50540122-50665122 GCF_055883805.1 Amblyomma maculatum | reverse complement strand
TGTCCTGGAGTATAGATGCTCGTCGCTACCCTTTGATATCCTACTAGTCGAGTCAGCTCAACCTGTTAGGCTGGGTTCGCTAATGTGCAGGCTAGCTTAGGAGCAAAAACTTTGACGAGCTCGGGAACGCTATCTGTGGCTGGTGCAGGCGAACGGATAGTCATGGCTGGCGGTAGCTTTCATTACTGTTGCTGCAAGAATGCACCTCTAGCCGCTAGTCCCCCGTGATGCCTTTTTTCTGTCTTTGAAAACAAACCTATTCTTAGCCACAGAAAAACAAGGAGTCTCCTTACGTTTCATAGCGTGAAAGCATGTGTGCCTGCGTTTGGTTGTTTGGCGGCATGTTGCTTCTTTTATTGATGCTTATTTTTGAGAATTGGGCTCTGTCCTAACTGTGGTCCAGCTGCGTCTTGGGTTTCTAACAACCAACTGTGTTTTTGAGACATGTGAACGCGCGAACCCACGCGAACTTTTAACCTCATCCGCCAACCTAACTTTCTGCCGCCTCCTGCTACGTCTTCCCTCCCTTGGAATCCAATCTGTTACCCTTAGAGACCATCGGTTATTCTCTCTTTGCACTTTCTTCTTCTTGAATTCCACTAGAATGTCATTAACTGGAGTTATTTCTTTGTTCCACTCTACACGCTTCCTATCTCTTAACGTTACACCTACCATTTTCCATTCCATAACTCCCTGTGTTGTCCTCAGCTTCCACTTTACACGCTTCCTATCTCTTAACGTTACACCTACCATTTTCCATTCCATAACTCCCTGTGTTGTCCTCAGCTTAAGTAGAACCCCTTTCGTTAGCCTCCGCGTTTCAACCCCATACGTGAGAATAGGTAAGATGCAACTGTTATATACTTTCCTCTTGAGCGATATCTGTAAGATGCTAGTCATAATCAGCGAGTACTTGCCAAATGCACTTTATCCTAATTTTATTTTCCTAGTTATTTCCCTTTCATGGTCCGGATCTGCGGTTACATATTGTGTTAAGTAGACACATTCGCCTAACTTGTCCAGTGTTTCTCTGTCTGTTGTTCTGAAATGCTGTTCTGGTGGTGGCGTAGAAGTAGAACATTCACGTTGCATTTAAGAAGACCGTGGTTCCAAACCCGGTGCCGCGCAATTTTCCACAAAAAGAAAAGAAAGAAAGAAAAACTCCGCGTTTCGATTGAATTGCATAAACAGGCTTGGGGTGAGACCTGATGCCGGTGAACACCTCCGGAAGCGCACTCCCTCATCAGGACTAAATTTGGCCACCCTGGTGTAGTAATTGATCGAAATCTCAATACTCCAATACATTGGTTTATTGTCATACAAAAAGTGGCTGCAGAACCTCCAGGCTGGCTCTCATGGGTAGAGCCCTTGCTGTCTCTGCGGTAGTTTGATGTCACCAAGGCAGGCTAACGCTGGCTAATCAAGATGTCGTTATAAGTACATAGCCGCGTGCACTTCGTGTCGTCAAATGAGTTTCTTTTCGTCAAATGTCGTGTTTCAAAGCCAGACAAAAGCGTTGTGGTGACGTTTCAACGTCCCCGTCTCGTATGCCAGGGGTCCGAGTTCGACTCCCACAGAGTACATAGTTTTCTTTCTTATGTTTATTCTCTAATCCATTCGGTGGACACCAATCATGGGGACAAAAAGATTTCACCTTTAAAAAAAAGGAAGCACGAATGGCAGGGTGTACGTCATTATTAGGCTACAGCGTCAAAGGCGTAAGCCTAGACAAGAGCATTAAAATCCGTTTCAGCCTCAAAGCGTCTAAGCCATTAATAAGGCATTTTCTCTCGGACAAGCGACAACAAAGGCAAGAAAGATGCCACACTAACGAATTGCACGAAAATAAAAGTTTTGAGGCTGCTCTTCTTAGGGTCTCTTTAAGACGAGACGGGTTTCGCCTCGCTTGATTTAAAAGATATCGCGCAATGCCCTTCTGATCCGTTTATCACGGGGCAGTGAAATGGAACTAACGTAAAGGCTGCGCGCTGCTAATAGGTTAATACTAAAGGTGAAGATGCTAAAAAGAAGCGTTGTGGAAAGTACCTCCCATTGCAAAATTTAATAGTTCATCGGCGCCGTGGACTGTAAGCATTCTCAGCAGACTGAGAATCTGAAATACCAGCTACTAGCTTGCGAATAAAAGGTCGTTGCACTCCTTTTGAGTTAGTTATTTTTTGTATAATTTTGGACCGTGTGATACGGCTCTTGAAGATCGATTTCGTAGGAAGCAAGCATTTGCATAAATCTGGAAACAGGCCTCTCTGTAATAACGGCCTTGGACTTGCCGTTGCTACTTGATGTTGAAATTTTTTTTGTCGCGAAGATTAGGCTCATCGCCCGTGTCAAATTGCAGCAAGACTTCATTATACTCATGTTTCGAGATGGCTGTTGTTTTACTTTCCGTGGGGGGCTGCATGAAGTACTTAAATGTCAATGCCCTAGAGAGTCAGTTTACTCCTAATGTTGCGAACTTAATCAAAGGTGGATGCACCGTACAAGGTAAAATCATAAAACTCACATACAAAAACAGGTTAAGCATAGTAAACATGGTATGCTTAATATGCTTAACCTGTGCCAACGTTTTTGCATGTGAGTTTTATTTATGGGTGACGTCAGTAATTTCAGGATGCTTATGCACGGTTGTGCCTATTAATAGACACATTTATAACTTTTTGTTACTAGGCTATGTGCGAAGAATGAAAAAAAAAAACGGTCGAATTTTTCACTTGTTCACAACCACTAATACAGCCAAATCATGGCAGTTGCTAATATTGTTTCACATAGGCTTCTGCATAATGCCATACAGAAGCTACCATTTTGTTTTACATTTCAGGCGCCATTTTTTATTTCTTTAAAAATAAGTCTCTCTTGGTATAATACCCGCCAGGGTGGCGCAGTGGTTACGGCGCTCGACTATACTGCTCCTCCCAAGAATGCGGGATCGAATCCCGGCCTCGATGCAGGCGGAAAGCAAGGCGCCCGTGTGCTGTGCAATGCCAGTGCACGTTAAAGAACCCTTGGTGGTCGCAATTTCCGGCGTCCTCCACTACGGCGTCTCTCATAGCCTGAGTTGCTTTGGGACGTTAAACCTCACAAACCACAAACCACAGTAAACATGGTATTCAGCGAAAGCTTCGCAACATGGTTATTGTTCCGCGCTCATAGATCCCAGCCGCAGCTGACGTCATGGCTGTTTCCATCACGCGATGGCATGATGTGACGTCAATCACATGACTAATCACAAAAGCTCCGCCCCATTCATCACTATCGCAAACCATATTTGAAAGGTCATCCGAGAGATCAAAAGTCACCTAAAGGTCACTCAAAAGTCATCTAAGGTCAAATGTTAAAGGTCACCCAAACATTAAAGGGTTCAGTATTACCTTATGGCGCTTCGCCAAGGCGGTCCACAAGGTTAGGTTGAAGGACTTTGCTGTAGTAACGTGATGAACCACCACACGAGCACTCTGACATTGTGTGTTTGTTTATAGGAAAGGAAAGGCAAATTATCTGGTGCATTTTTCTTGGATACCTGAACCGCATAGCAACAGATTGTCCTCCCGCTTCTAGAAGATCAAATTATTAGACTCGTGAAGCGTGGCTCTACCTAGCATGGTAAAACTTTCGCTTCATAACATCTCTGAAAGTGAGATCACGTCCTATACTCCGCACTGCAATTTCTTTTTGTCGTGTTATTGCTAACATGTCTGTTGCAGAGCGATTACAAGCTGTCACCCACTCTATTTTTAGTCTCATTGTAGAAAGTTGAGTTTTATTTGGTTTAGTTTGTAAAGTTTAACAACCCAGAGTGAAATCGGGATGAGGGACGCCGTTGTGGTGGGCTCCGGAATGTAAGATAATCTGGGGCACTTTAACATGCACCTCGCTGCTATTGTGCGGTGGTTAGGGCGTTCTACTGTGTACCCAAGGACGCGAGATCGAATCCCGGTCACCGCGACCGCTTTTCCATGGAGGCGAAAAGCAAAGTGCCCTGTGCGATGTCAGTGCACGTTAAAGGACCCCAGGTGACCCACATTTCCGGAGCCCTTCACTACGGCGTCTGTAGTAACCTGAGTTGCTTTTGGACATTAAACCCCGCAAACGAAACCAAACCAAACTTTATCATGCTTTGCATCGCACTGCACACGGGAACCTCGCGCTTCGCCTCCAACGAAACGCACCACTTTGCGCTCGAGTTAGCCCCGCCGCGGTGGCTCAGTGGTTAGAGTCCTCAGCTGTTGATTCAGAGGATGCTGAATAAATCCTGGTGACCACCGCTGCGGTTCTGTGTTACCACACACTGCTTGTCCAACTAAGAAACGCGGTGATTTAGAATTGTTGGTTCGCGATTGTGTTAGGAGCAGCGCTGAGAGAGTAAGAAAGAAGGAGCACAACACAGGCGCCGACGAGAAATTTTCTAGTCGGTTGGTAGTCAGCGTCTGTGTGTGTTGCATTGCTTCTCTTCATCCCGTCTCAGCGCTGCATGCTGTTAGCATGCTCATCCAAGCCAGCAGAGTGGTGCAACCCTCTTGGTATCTGAATTTCTTTATGTGCTCAAATCAAAGACTTCTCGAATACTATTTCAAAGGCAAATAGGTCCTCTTGTTTGTGGTAACCTTCTCATTCGGCACGGGCAGACGCTACTGTTTCTTCGGCCACCAGCTTTTCCTTTTTATTTTTATTTTTTTTATTTTTTTTTTTTTTTGCTGTTTTCTAGGTGGCTGACAATGTTTACCTTTTATTGGTCGAAAAACAGACACTTGGTCATATTATCCTTTTCTTTCCGTCTCCAGAAATTTCACCCCCATGTCAAAGTCTGGCAATCCCAGTACGCCAGCAGACCGTATTGATCTCTCTCTCTCTCCTGGACCTTTGTTTAAATCCGCCCACAGTTTGCGTTTCTCAGCGGGAACACAAAACCACTGCCTTAAAAGACAAGCAAACCAAGGGGCCCCGCCAAATGTCCTCCATTCTTTACGCTCTTTCACGTTCACCCGTCTATTTCCAAAGTTTCGAATTCCAAAGGCCTCGTGCGAAACTGAAAAACACACAGTAAAAACATTGTGGGCAGAACGGGGAGTGGGAGGACATCCACCGTATACTGGGGCATTCAAACTGTTTTACGCCGTCGGCAGCAGCGAAGAGCGGCGAAGCCATATCCGATTCCAGCGGCCAATGTGAATAAGTGGCCGGCAGTGGCCGGTCGGATGGGGAGATCGCGTTGCCAAAAAGCAACGGTCTCAGGTTTACGGCCCGGTTTCGACGTGCCCGCGCCCGCCGCGCCGCTTCCGTCGGTGCCGTACCGATGGTAGATAAGGCGCGACAACCCGTACGAGGCGGCGTCCGGAAGAATAACCCAGCCATCGGTAGATGGGGCTGCCGGCACTGCCATTGAACGTATGTGCCTCGCCATCACTTCGCGACGACAGCGATAGTTTGTAGTGTAAACGTACAAAGAATGGGAAGGCTTAATGCTTAGTTGTTTCCACTCTTTCGAGGAGCAGGAGGAGAAAATACATTGTCAACCGAAATCGCGCTCGCAGAGCAGCTTACCTGGAAAGTACAGTAAACAGCTCGCACAAAGCGACCAAAGCCTTTAGAGCATTTGCTCCAATGTATAGGTCACTGTTGTTATCTATGATATAAACTACGTCGTCTATCTATGTTATCCATGTATGCCTGGGAAAAAAATTATCAGGACGCTCAAGCTTCTTTAGAATGGACCCGAAATGTCTTTTACACCTTCATTCGTTCCGCGAATGCTTTTCTTTGACAATTTTTCCGCGGCAATGTGATTGCGTCAAATTTTTCGGCCGGACGACGGTTCGCATGGCTGACCGACCATATACGACGTCGAAAGACGACGTCGGTATGTCCACCTACATTTGGCCCAAGAATCGAACCAGACTTATGTTTTATGATTGCACGCCACAATTCCCGCCTGATGTTCCTAAAAAAGCACCTACGGAACATCTTTTTTTTTAGCTTTTAATTGCCTTTTCACAGCGCTAACAAAGAAGCACGGCGTTTCTTAAAGGACATAGATACTGACGTGAAATTATTGCGAAAGTACCAATTAACGCACCTGCATGGCATTCATGCTCTATTTATTTATACTACAATCTTTACAAGACCACAGCAGGGTGGGTTCACGATATAGAAGCACGTGAATGCTGGAAACAACAAAACAGAGATCCTAAATGTGAAGAACACAGTTGTTACAATGCCGACGAAGCAAACACTGGAATGCAGCAACAGAAAAATGTAAGATAAATACATTCGGATGCTAAATTATCAGTGAAGTTTTTGTTACTGCATCATTAGTAAGATTCTTTCCGTCTCTAATTGTTTTGGAGAAACATGAGTACTTATCTTTGTTAATTCATGCGTTCAGTGATGCTACTGTCAAATAATTCTATTTTCTCGTGTTATATGCAGAGGAGAAGGATATAATATTAGATGTGTCGATATTTTTATGACCTCTGATTAATTTAAAAATAATTCTACGCAATAGATGCGGTGTATGTGATAGATGGAATCAAACTTTTTTTAATAGGAAGAACAGTGTTTGATGTGCGACTGTACGAGTTGCAGATGAAAAGCACTGCATTCTTCTGATGTCTGTCTTAGCAGTGTTCGATTTGGTGGAAAGATCCCAGATTATGACTTATGATCAGACATGGGCGAATAACAGTGCTATATGAAAGCGAACGTACAGTGAAAGGGCTGAGCTTGACAGGGCGTTGGAGTAAGAAATAGTTCGCGTAGGGCATTAACTGCGACGTTCTCAATGTGCCAAATCCAGGAAACGTTATCGCAGATCTGATAGTCAAGCTACTTGTAGGCGTACAGTTCAGATAGAATTATGTTGTCAGCAGCATAGTTTAAACGTATAGGCATTTTTTTTTTTCTGAGTTATACGCTAGAGCTCCGTTTTATCATGATTAATATACATTTACCATTGGTCGCATCTAGTTACTATAGTGGAATTGCTTTTTAACCAGATCTGATCATCAGTAGCACTAATCTTTTTTTAAACAGCGCATAATTATCGCCGTACAGTACAGTAGAAACTGAGATGTTGGCGACAATATCAGTAATAAAATCAAGAAAAGGAGACGCTCTAGAACAGACCCCTGGGGAGCGCCGTATTCAACTGGAGCTGGATGGGGAAAGAATTATTCAGTATCACAAAGCGACGAGGGTTTCTTAAGTAAGCTGAAATCCATTTCAGCAATTAGCATCTTATAGGTAATCACCTAGTTTCCAATGAAGCTTGTTATGCGAAATTTTATGAAATGTTTTTAAATGCATAGATAAAGCGTCAGTCTGCTTTCATTCAAGTATTGCTTGCATAAACTCATATAGTTTGTAATAGCTGAATGGCGGTAAAAAAATGATCGATTAAAGCCGTGCTGTTTTGTTCTAGAAAATCTGCTACTAGTCTATGCATACAATGGGGTATAAAACTTGCATGCCATAGTGGTTAGTGATATTGGACGGACATTCAGAATGGACATTCCGCCTCCAGTTCTATGGCATGGTTAGAAACTGGATAGAAACTTACCACGGTAATCAGTTACATCTTAGAAGAAGTAATTGCAATTGTAATCGATTACTTATTTTCTGTAAACTGTACAACACTGCATACAAAATTTGGCGAGCGCACCTGCAATATTATTTTCCTTGCGCCTACGTACGGAGCCTCTGGTTGTTCGTTCGCAAGTCCACAATGAGCAAAACCTGCTTGCTGCTTGTGTACGAAGAACCATTGCCAAATAATTTTTCAAAAACCAACAAGAAGGGCGCCAGCTGTGCAACTTTCACACAACAACAAAAAAACTTTTTTGCTTTACATAAAAAAATATTGCCATCAAAGCATTGTAAAAAGTGGACATTAGCTGGAATGACTACAGTCAGAACGTTAATGAAGTAAAATTCACAATTTAAGTCACCACTAGGCAATAACTGCCTGCTGTTTATTTACTAAGACAGTTGCCAAATAATAAATAACTTCAAGAGTGACCTAGAAAGGCACTGCAATGAAAATGCGCCATTTACATACACTGCACAATAATTACCTCAGGCTTGAATGTAAAAAATGTTCTCAGAATAAAGCCTTCAGGAATGATATTTGCTTGCGAGATTAAAGCCAGAAGTATAATGTACTAATGAAAATGCAGAATTTGTGTTCTCACTTAACAAACACTGCCTGCGACTTGTGTCTGATATTAGCCAAAACACAACTTGAGAAAGCACTAGCATGGTACTAACAAAAATGTGCAATTCACATCGGCACTACACGTTGATATTGCTCAATCATCGCGTGCAACCTTTGGTACTGTCTACTTGGACACTGCCAAATTATTTTTTAAGATTCAAAAACATATGTAGTGGTGTTTCTGACTGACATTCTAGGTTCCAGATGCGCAAGAGGCAATAAGATTAGCAACAACTCAAGCTTATTTGAAAATTATACATTCACAAATTGTCACCTTTGCCACCTTCATTCCGCATTGAACATATATGATAATCGCTTGTGAAGGGCTCCTGCCATGCCACCCTAGTGGGACTACCTTCCCGCAGGCGATAGCCCAGTCGGAAGAAACTGCAGAAAATGTTTTGATGTTACGACAGAATTTCTGTGCGGGTTTTGATGGGAAACCTGTTGTCACAACAGATCATTCTGTAGTAACATCAGAAATTTATGTAATTACAACAGAAAAGTGCTACAGAACTACAGACAACAGAAATATACTACAGGAAAACTACAGAACTACAGAAAACTACTACAGAACTACAGAAAAATCTGATGGTTACGACAGAACTACAGGATATTTTGTCGTATTTTTGACACAGTTCTGTAGTTTTTTTCGACTGGGAGGTTTCGCTTTCACACAGCTGCAAGGAGGCGATGTGGTAGTCAGACATCAAAGCGTCGCCTTGAGAGCGGGAAAAGTCTGTCAAGATTATGTTGGTGGTATTGATGACACGGAGGAACAAACCACGCCACATTCAGGACTTGGTGAGGACGTTTAATGCGCACCCGTTTTAAAGGGCAAGCCTTACAAGCAATTGAATATGAGTCCGCAAGCAATCAGAACAAAGTACAGAACCCATCGTTCTGTTTTGTGCGATGCTCCAACCACAGTACCAGGCGGGAATTACTTTAGAACAGATATTGGGATTCCGGCCTCGACGACTACTTGATGGCGATTGTGCTGCCGGATACGTGGTCATGATAGGAGAGGCAGCCGACATGGTTGGGGATGTGGAAGTGAAAGCAGCAACACAGCGACGAATTACGTTGTGAGGGGAAATCTCCGTGAAGAATAATAGGCTGATAAGGACACCTACGTAATTTGGCTAGTACACTTGTGGAAGTTATTTTTCGTAGACCATCCGTATCAAAGGGGAAGTTACTCATCTAAATCCAAAGTCCAAAGCACGCTGCTGGAAAAAAATTCCTCTCCAATATATATCCACTTAACCTCGTCCTGTGGCAAGTGTTGCCATTTTATCGCCGAAGATTTCCGAATTTCGTCCGCTTACCTGTATTTTTATTTGTACATACCGCTGCGTAGTGGGGCGCTATAACATGAGTGATTTAAAGAAATATACAAAGATCCGCTTCGGGCTACCAAATATACGCGACACTTTTTGCCAAAGATACAATAGCACATAAAAATAGCGGAATGTTATACAATTGTCAGCTCCAGGATCGGAAATATAAAGCGCGGCACGCAAGTTGTGGACAAATTGCTTCTCAGCTCTCTGCCAGCCGAAGCGCACACAGGTAGTAGGCGTCGGGCGGACGCTTCCTGCAGTTTCGATACTTGTCTTATCCTTAGCGCGGCCAAAAACATGTTTATCCCATCAGCGCTTATTAAACATGTTTTCAGTTCTTAGATCAAGGATATATCACTGAGAGGAATCTTTAGCAGCGCTCGAGTTCTGCTTCGCGACGACCGCGATCCCTTTCAGTTCTTACTCGCCTGCCAGCCGTGGTCCGCGCTCCACCTAGGTATATGTACACTTCCGCCATGGCTTCACTTTCAGGTTATTAGGGCGAAAGCCTTTATTGCCTCATCGTTGTCGTCAGCAAGAGTGATACGCTTTTAAGGGCAGCTCTGATTGATCAAGACGGGATGACGTCATGGAGGTCTCGACCAATCACAGAGCACCACCACAGTATGCACGAATGCATGCCTTATATGGCCACACGCCAATCAATGATCAATTAATAATAATTGTGATTAAAATAATCACTAGTTCCTAATTACCGATTACAAATCACTAATGATAATTACCAATTAATCACTGATTATTAACAAATTACTAATTACTAATTCATTGTTGTTTACTAATTAATGCCTCACTACGTAACACTTGCCAGTTACGTAATTAATTAATTAGTTACTAATCAACGCCGCGCCCCCGGTAAAATCAACCACACAACAGTAAACGTAGAACTGCGAAGATACAAGGAGCGCGATCTCGTCCCTGCCAAGCGGAATTCACTGAATAAATGCACTCGCAGAATGCGAAAGAGAAGTCGCTCGTTTTACTCGTAGCAGCACTCGTCGCTACATGCGCAACAGTCGCGTAGCATAATGCAGCACTCAGGCTTCCGCCTTTCATCACTTTAGTCGCCAAAGTATCCTCGAATTTTTTCTTCAAGCACTAGGTCAGGGCATACCAGCGATAAACCTTTCTGTGAAGCATTAAAACTCCCTTGATGAAAACTAATGAGACCAGCGCGGCAACTCCATTCCTACGGTGCGGCGAGCGCTAAAACTGCAATTGGGTTCCGGTAAATCCTTGTTCTCTGCATGCATCCGCTGCTAATGCCCGCCAGGAAGACGTGCGTCCTCCCCTTGCGCGCCTGCTCCGTTTTGCTCTCGGTACACTTATAAGTAATTATGCACCCTGCGATGGCGGATTAAGGGACCAAGAGATGAAAACTACGGATAATGAGTTTATGTCTCTTGTAATGCCCGTTCTGTGTGGTTAGGCTTAGTTAGGCTGTGTAGTGTTATTTGATCGTTACGTTCATGTCGCTATATGCCCTGTCTTGCGTGATTTTGTAGCACCGTTATTATACTTGTTTCTGGGAGGCAAAGCAAAGAATTGAATATATTATTCATGAATTTTAGCTGTTCCTTACGATCAGTTGCAGTGTGCAGGCTTAGCTTTATGTGCTCATGGAAGCGAGTGCAGAGTAAAGTGAAATGTCTCTGTTGTAACACTTTTCTACACTACCTTGTTAATATCAAACTCTTTATATGCGTTCAAAAGCACATATCCATAATAAAAACTCAGTAACAATTTATTAGAATATGCATTAGTTAATTACTGTCTTCGAAAGAACTGGTTAACGTTCGTTGCAGGTACCCGTTTTCTTGGCTGCTTTATTAAACGTAAAATAATATAAATTTATATGCCATGGGTAAAATGAATACCAAAAATTATATGCTGAACAACCTATATATATGCGACGTTTTTTGAGTGGGTAAGTGAAAAATATTTAAGGGAGATGTTTCAGATGAGGAAATAGGACATTTTCAACAAAATTTGTGTCCATTTAGAGCTGTCGCAACCACCCCAAAGTCTAACATACGACTCCTGGCGGACACAGTCATCATTTTAACAAATAACCACTTCGTACAAAATGTAGCCCTCAGCGTGGACACAACTTTAGAACCAGTGCTATTTGTCGAATTGCTCATATGCATTAAATAAAGTAGCGGGTGGTGACGAGGATTTTGCAAGCTGCTGATGTCACATTAATAAGTGTAGGGAATAACGAATAAAGTATGCAATAAAATTAAATATATATCTATTATTATTATGCAATAAAAGTAAATATATATCTATTATTATTATCTTAGCATAAATAATGAGTGCAAGTATAGAATACAGCAAGACCTCAAAAACTTTCGGAAAATGTTCACGAATAGCGTAAACCTAACTATCAGTATCCAGGTTAAGATAATCGTTTATGTAAATTTACATATAGCATGCGGACCTATGGTCATTTTTTCGGAAGCATATTCTTTTATTCCGTAAAAAGCATGGCATTCTCGTGAGCAGTACGCTTCAGAATACTTTAATGCTTTGATGTAATATGATCCGGAACTTGATGCTTTTCGCAGTTTTCGCCAGAGACTATTTAGAGTAATGTTTGTGGCAAAGTAACGGTAGCAGATGCTGAGGAAGTTTTGAATTGATCATCACATATTTGGAACACCTCATGAAGTAACGAACCCTGAACGAGCTATGTGGACCCTCCAAACAAGTAACATCTGCATATCCAGTTTTAACATACGGTTTCGGATGTCTTTTTTCATTTTGTTTCAACGTCAATGGATAATGTAATTTCGTAGGAAACTGGCGGCAGGAGAGCGTTGGCAACAGTTAAGACATGCTTCTTCATCGAAATTTGTGGTTTGAAATTTCCTTACTGAAGTGTTGAGGTTGAATTCGCGGAGCTTACTTGAACAGATCTAGAACGCTGGCTTTCAACTTACAGGAATCTTTGAGCAAGAAAAATAGCATTCTCGCACGCTGCAACTGAGAAGCGATTACTGTGGGCTACAGTTTTAAATGGCTGGAATGTGGTAGTATTAGACACCTCACGCGAAAATATTAGTTGGGGTTTAGCTCTGGTTAACCCTAGCTAAATTGCGAAAGCAATGACGGAAGCTTATTTTGCCTGCTGCATTATTCCCCTATCCCGCCCTATCAGTGTAAGATGCTACATCATTGGGGACACTTAAGCTAAGGGTATGACGCGAGAGCGTAAGCTACCAGCCTACATATAAAGTCACACTTCCACCAAGCCGTATGGACGTACCTCCTTGTGGTAGGGGTAACGAGAATGCAAATAGTTCTGGCAGGCTGATTCTGATATCACTTTCCCATATGAAAGGAGCGACCCGAGTTGGCAGCTCCTGCCCGTAGACTAGATGTAACGTGGATTCAAAGGTAATGGCAGGCTGACTTTTTTAAGAGGAGACCGTAGCTACTCCTCTTCACGGCGTAGCTGTGGCCACCCGAGGTCTCTCTTTGGCTGTCGTAGTATCGCTTTCGAAATAAAATAATTCCGTCCGTCATCAGCTTCGGATGGCCAGTGACATACCCTGAGAAAACAACTTTCTCACTTCAGGCATGAGAGGAGGGTATAGTTAGTAGGAAGATGGAAGGCGAAAGAAGGTTGGGTGACAACGAGTGGCGGGTGCGCAAGAGTGAAGGAAGTGGCCTGTGGCACTCTGATTGCTGGATAGTATAGAATGGGTGGAGGAAGACACGGACTGTCATATTGGGACAAACTAGAACAAGCCATCCGCTTGTACGGTCTGAACCCATCAACGGTTAACACTCATCCGCTAATATTAAGGCACTAATAATAACTCATCTGTGCCTCATTAATCGCGTTGATCGTCCGGACTACTTTGAATGAACTGTATTTATACCGGCGTCGCGTTGGTAGCTCAGTGCTACGACGTTCAAGTGCTACGGTCGAAGACGGGCTTTTTCATCACTACCGCGGTGCACACAGATACACAAAAGCCAGTACATGTTAAATAACCTGAGGGGGTTGAAATCGCCCAATTATTCTACTACGGTGTTTTTTATAGCGAACGTCGCTTTGAGATGTTAAACATCTGCATGTCTCGTACGTACTCATGTTGAATATGATTGCTTATGACACGATCTTTTATTTTATGTGCAAGAAGTAACTTTTGCATAGTCACATTCCAAGCACACACCTGTAGACTTAAAGACCACGTCATTACTTGCGGGAAGCTACACAGTACTCTTGCTTTATTTCAAAAACCATACATCAACCATTAGTTTTTCTTCCTGCTCCGTACATGAATAGAGTTTTAATTAGTTTGTGAAACAAGAAGTGCTGTTTAGCTTTGGTGCGACATATAAGATTAATCTTTGTGATCTTGATGCAGAAGAACCTCTTTTAAAGAGTTTCTTTCTGGCCTTTAAAACCTACTTTTCTAATCTCGAAAATGACATTACCAATAATAAGTAAACAGTAAAAAGATTCAGCACGCGAATCACTGTAGCAATGCAAACTGTTTCCGTTCATCGTTTACAAACACTCGTATATGCTGTCCATTCATCCTTCCTTGTGACCTAAAGAAGACAATTCACACATGCAGCGGTGTAGTGAATGCTTCTTGGCGATAATCATTATCGCGAAATGCTTCAAAATCATGCTGAGTTAAAAAATATATTGTACTATTTTTCTTATCTCCATTCTCCAACTCGGGCAGTGCTCCTTACGGCAGTGTGACCACTTTAGCAAAACTAAGGTTTATAAGGTAATATATTTGCTTATCTCATTACCGCAATAGATGTTGAACTACGCGTTTCTTTGGGTTGAATCGTTGTATTCTTGCTTTTTCCTACAAATAAGGACCACTGTCGAATTCATCTATCACACTTGATCAGTAATTTTTTTTCTGTTCCTCTCAACAAATCTAATAACGTTTACCTGCTCAAATTTCTTAACCTGCAGGAAAAATGGTGGTATGAAGGAACAAGGGGCGGAGTAAACTTCTCGATTCAGCTGTATGGGCAGTTTTATTTTATTTTTCTTTATTCATCTAACAGTTTTCGCTCGGCTTGTGTATCTCGTTAATTTCACACATCCGTTGGTCGATTAGCATTAGCCGTACAATGTTTTCGCTAAAAGCCATATAATCGAACGACCTACAGAGTATTTAAAAAAAAAAAAGAAGTTATCGGTCGATGTATTTTCTGAAAACGCTTCGTTATTTCGGTGGCCATAAAATAAAACTATACGCGACACGTCGAAAAAGGGTGAGATTGCAGCCGTTTATGGCTGCCCAGCGACCGCCACAAAACCAATAAAACGGACGGCAAGCGTGCGATGTTCATGCTTCGGCTTCTCCTCAAACACGCCCCCTTTTCCTTCTCGCTTGGTGAAGCGCGAGATTTTATCGAACAAAAAGAAAGAAAGCGCATTTCTTTAACCGGCCTCCTAGCTGTGTTGTGGTTGTGCAAGGGCCAATATTTGCGGCTGTGAGGAACGCATCGTCATATTTTAGTTTGTTTCTTCTTCAGCGCAGGCGTGCTGAAACAGGCGGAAAAGATGTGGCTACCTCGTTTGTCAACACAGACCCTGCTCTACATGGGCCGCTTTAGAGCCTAACTGAGGTCAAAAACAAAACCTGGCACCTAGAGAGCACCGGTACCATGTGCGAGGCTATTATATGAAGAATTCAAAAAAAAAAAAAGGAAAAAGCTTCCAAATTCTGCATTCTATAACAACGTTTACATTCACAGCACTAAAAATTGAAAGGTCTTTTTTCACTTTTGATTCAAATATGCAGGGAGTACCAAGTGGTTTTCTGTGCAGTGTTGTTCATTTTGCGTGAGGCTTGTAATCAAGGACGTTTTATCTGTTGCCACTAAATGAAAACATAAAATTTCATACGCAATTTAATCGAACAGCAGCTGTGTACAGATACATCATTGTAACGATAAAAAAGCCGTCATCGTAGCTTGTATTTCTTAGCGCTGCAGTTATCTCTTTCAAATAAATTCGCATAGCGGTTGCTTGTACAGTACCTTTTATTCTGTTATCCGATGCTGAGCCAATATAAATAGATGAGCAGGATTAATGTAGACGCTGAAAAGGAAGTGCTTGCTCAATAAGAAACGGCCTTCTTTCTCTGGGTGAGCGTTTAATTATATGCGCAGCTTCTGATTAAAGCTCTCTTTTCAGATTTGCTCGCTTCCGTGCCAGAGTGAGGACCCTTCTAAGTCCTGGTGCGGGTAAATTCACTCATCTCAAAGTCAGAGACAATATACCTCAAAGCATATCAAAAACACAGACAATCTCGCGGGCGATGCCGTTCAGAAGAGCAAACCATGCATTACTCTAGCCCGAGGGCAAGCCTATAGATACGCAAGTACTCGCCCAAAAAGCATGGACCACCACTAAGCAATACCACAGCCTCCCTTCTCAACGAACCCGAGCACATAAAGACTGGAGAGCTGAGTTGCACGTCCCTGACGAAGAATGGCGACTTGATGCGTTTGTAATGGAAGCAGCGAAAAGGCTGAAACAAACATAAGTACAAGTCGTTGGGAACGCTGCTTTCCAGAGAAAAAATAAAATTAGCACTGAAAGTTGGAGCGCGTGTGTTCTATCAGAGCCCATATAAAAGAGAGAAGAAGGAACAAGAAGTATTATGACTATTTGAATGCCTACACGCGCTCCATCCCCAGGACGTTTCAAAGTTTATGTAGTTTTCTCCCGTGCCAAAAACGCGCTGTATAAAATCTTATGGAGAAGAATATAGACTGAACGACAAATGTATGAGTCTTCTTCAACCACTTTGTTGCAGAAAAGCGCATAAGTGTTTCTATCCTTCTAGTCGCGTTCATCTGTTTTAGCAAGAGCTTCTCAAGTGTATTAAAGTTCTATAGCTCGCCACGCGCTTCCTCCTCGCCGTTTTTCGCTCAAGAGCTTTATGGACTCGACAATGTCAAGAATAAAATATAAGTTCTCCACACAGAGTTCATTTTGCATTTATGGAGTCGAGCCGTATCAAACGACCTCCGTTAAGGCAGGCTCCGATGGGATTACGGAGAACAGGGTATACGGGATATAGCCATTCGGGCAACAAAAGGAAGTACCGCTTCCGCTTCCTCAAGGCGGTAAACTTCAATTTCACGGTGGAGCGGCAATATTGTCCTCCCTAGCGGCAATGTATATAGACGAAGAGAACGCGAAACAAAATATGCCTCTTTATTTCCTCCCTTTCTTACTGAAGAACGACCGATTGTTTTTGATGAGCTCTCTCACGTGTTCATTTTTTGCGGTCTTACTAAACTCAATCAGTAAGCCATGCAGATCCATAAAATTCATCTTACTTTCAATCTATACATTTTCGCCTGCGCTGGTTTTGATGCCAAGCAGCGCTGCTTCTTATGTACCTCCATGAACCTATCTTTAGGGATCGCGTAGAATACAAAACTCAAAACATGGCTCCACGTGGTAAAACTTACACGAGCTCTCGAAGGAGCTTTGCATGATACAGTACGGTAGAATCGATACCTGCAGAGTCTAGAATCGCCAGGCCCACATTTGTTTCTAAATACGTAAAAGCATTAACGCGTTGCGACTAGAAATTCGATCCTTACCGAACAATGAGCTGCACGGAATTTGATAAGCAACTTTTGAGAATCCTCTTAATAATTACTCTGCAGTAGTTAGCGTAATGATGAGCGCATGCGCCAAAGAACTGCATGTTTTGATATGTAGGACACATCTAAAGAAAGGTCTATTTGCCTTCAAGCTTACATCAATGGATCCTGGCTTTGATGTCCCTGATGGCTTTTCCGTGTTCCCCGAAGATTCGTTACCGAGACTAGAAGGTGCGGTAACTACGGTGCGAGCTATGACATACACGAGACTCAAAGGAACAGCCATTAAGCCAAATAGGACAGCGTAATTCGTACGTTGCATACCATAACTTGCTCATTACTGGACAATGATGCTTCCTAATACACGCTTACATGAATAACAAGGCAGGGAGCAGTATTTCCGAGCGTCCCGTAATTAACAATTTGCGTCCTTTGAAAACTAGCTGTGATGCAGAATCAAGACATTGCCAAATGCCTTGTGAAATATAGTTTCAGGCACTTAGTACGGACCCAACAAACGCCCTGGCTCGCGGCCAGTTTAATAGGGATCCGCGGAGAAAGTCGGCAAACGTAGTTTTGCTCTTATACGCGAATGCGCCGTTCCACTGGTTATA
Source organism: Amblyomma maculatum (assembly GCF_055883805.1). NCBI lineage: Eukaryota > Metazoa > Arthropoda > Arachnida > Ixodida > Ixodidae > Amblyomma > Amblyomma maculatum. Next base: position 50,647,306 of record NC_139349.1, on the reverse strand, counting down.
GCTTGAATTAACCAGTCATATTTTGCCTTATTACAAGTGCTAAAACCACATGCCTTTACTACGTAGACAACCCACTCATTCATCTTCCTGCTTTTGACATCGGCCACGTTGTCTGTGCAAGTGAATGCTACCATCCTTTCAGTGAGCCTTCATATTTTACGCTACCGCATTGCAGTTCAAGTGAAAGAGCCCTTGCTGTGACCTTGGTGGCACAGAGCTGGCCATCCACACCCACACAAGTATCCGCTTGTTTTCGTTCCCTCCCTTTCTTCCTTGCGGGGCTTTCTATTATGTGCTTGTTGGCGGTGAGCGTTGCTTTAAGCTTCCCTGCGGGCAGTCTTCCGTGACGTGTGTTTTACGACCTTTCAGCAAACACGTCAACACAAAGTAACGTCGGCGGCTCAAATAGAGCGCGCAGTGTTGTCCGAGGCGACCGCCAATGGATGTTGTGCTGACAGCCGGACAAAAGCGATGTATCAGAGCAAATGGCCGCTGCCCGAATACAGGTTCTCTCGTGTCTGTCACCTCCTTCGTCATTTAAAAAAAGAAGAAAAATGCAATTATGAGAGCAAGTTATCATTTTGTGCTTCTCGCTTTTTCTTTTTTTTTCGATCTTCTCTTTTTTTTTTTTAATAAACGGTATGCACTAAACGACTGTGTACGCCAAATATGAGCATTATGCTTCTTACCTCCCGAGATCGGCGTGTTCGTTTCGTTCTTAGGAGCCTCCAATGTTTGGTACACCTCTAACTAGGAAACACCTCGAGAACTTCTCGAGTAAATAATTATATAATACTCTGGTAGCGGAAGAGAATTTAGCTTCCCTGCCCTCTCCTTTCTGGGCTGGTAAGCCACCTGGGGTCTGAGACCTCTTGTCTTGCTGCAGCTGAATGAGCACCAGCCCGATGAAGATTTCTTCCTTCTCGTGTCTCTGTGCACTTATTCGAGTTACGGGCGGTGGTTTTCCGTTGATAACATTGGGGTGCTTACTTTACGCTGCTGGAGATAAATAAGTAGAAGGAAAGTCGACCTTCTTTACAACCGCAGCAGGTGGCGTCGAAGATTGGCTTCCGAGAATTACATTGAAAATTTGTTGCTGGTGTTTTTTGTTGTTAAGTTGAAAACAATAACTTCCTTTCGTATCTGCCGTCATCCCTCGCGTACCAGATGGTAAATGCTTGTGGTTTTCGGGTGCTCAGCCCATGTACGCGGATGTCCTAGATAAAGGATCTTCCATAGAGGCTAGTGTGTGTTCCTCTTTTCCACTTGTTTTCCTTTCACCCTAGCCATACCTTTTTATTGACCCTTTGCACACGCCCCAAACTTTTCTTTTATATTGAAAAACAAAATATTATTCAATTGATCTTTTTTTTTACAAAAGGGGGGGGGGGGGGGGGGTAAGGAAGCATGCAATTAAAAGGACACCAGAAACTCCGAATGTTTATATATCACAAAATCCTGCATTAAAAAAGCAGGGAGCGACTGCAAAAAAAAAATTCCAGTCTACGACCTCTCCGTGGCCTGACTTTCTTCCTGTTCGCACTTATCACTGTTCTTCTTCTTATTTTTTTTTAACTCGCTCACGGACGCGCTGCTTTTAGATTTTGATGACAATTTTTTTTTCTCTGGTAAATACAACAGCTTTCTTGAAAGAGCCGCTGTTAGACAGAGAATCGATTGAGGAGATGTGTGGAGGTCAGTGCGAACACAAAATAAGGTTTAGTAAGAAAACCATAACTTCATCCATATGAGTGTTGCTGGCCCTCCGGTCACTTCAGCGCGCACTTATCAGTCCTTGTGGTTATATCGCAATGAAGCCAGGCCGAAATGGTTTCTGTTCAACGCCGGCCTTTGACTCGGGTTTGTCTAGAGTGCTCTCATCCAAACTGGGCAGACGGGGACTTTTGTGGCGCTGAATTTTGTTGATATGAAGACTACAGGCTAGATAGCGAACAAAAAAAGCTTCCTGAGAAAACTTACAAGAGTTCAACGCTACTGAACCAAACATTGAGCGAAAGCATTAGCTGCGGTGACCGAGCGTTCTTCTTCTCTTTTACTTCTTCCTCAGCCCACATATAAAGCCCCGCTTTAACCAAGTCGTATGAACGTGCGTGGCGTGACATGGTCCATAGGGTCACGAAGAGTCGGACACGACTGAACGCCTGAACTGAACTGATGAACGTGCCTTAGTGGCCTATAGGTGTAACGTGAATGCCAGGGTCCTAGCAGGCTGATTCTGACATAACCGTCCCATGTGAAACTAGAGACCCAAATTGGCAGCTCTTGCCAACTGAGCCGCGGCTCCGACCGCGCTACGCCGACCGCTTGAGTTGGGAACCCATCTCTCGCTTTTGTGTCACGTTGGGTGTGACGTCACAGCGTCACGGGGGTAAGACGTGGTTACCGCCGCTCTACGCCGGCCGCTGGAGGTGGTAGCCCAGCTCTCATCCTAGTGTCACGTGGGGTGTGACGTCACAGCGTCACGTGGGTAAGGCGTGGCTACCGCCGCGCTGAGTACTTCTAGGTAGACTTGTGAGGAATACCAGCTGGTACTGGCAAACAGGAAGTAAAACACTGAGCTGCACAGAAGCACGAAACAGGACGTCAGCATGATAAAGTAAGGAAAAAGCTTTCATCAGTCATCCATTGCAGAGTGTATAATCATTGCCCACACTACGATGTACGACACCGTATGCCACAGATTACTAATGCTTTAAGTATACGCCCTTATCTTTGATTAGAACATTCCTAGTTGGGGAGAATTGCTTCCAACTAATGTCGAAGGATCTCTGCTTTTTCTAACAATCATCGTTAACGACCCATCTCAGAAAACACTCGACATTTATAAAGTGAATTACCGCGAAATCCTTAACCTTGCAGATCAACTTTGCTTTCAATACGACTTTGATAGCACTCCTTGATACGACACGTGCCGAATGGAATTAAATCATGCAAAATGCATCCCAACTTGACTTTCACGACAGACCGTCAACTTCTGCACATGAAAGTAGAAGATTGTACGGCGCTGCTGGGTCTGAATCGCGAGAGCACGGTACACGAAATTTGGAGGTCATGGGTTCGGATGCGCAGCGGCATGAGGTTGTTTTTTCCCCTACTTTCTAAATAATCATCTTTGAGCGTTTGAATGATTACTGTGTTATATCTCCCTAACTCCACAAATTACAAAAAAAAATAGAAAGGGACACTTAAAACTGCTGCGCTAGACAATTCGAAAGCATTTAAATCAGTGTGAGTGATGGTTCATGACAATGTCTACGAGTCATGACTAGGCATGATATTCGTTTTTACATGCGCGTACAGCTTGAAATACGTTATCTGTAAAGTGCTGAGTAGCGATACTTTACACAATGAGTGTATGACTCATCACTATACAGATATTTACGGTCTCTTATATTATGGCACTCTACAATAGTGTGGTGACATCATACAAGTTGACATCAACCAAGGAGCCACCAAGGCACCTCCTGCATTTTTACTAATGACATATGTAATGTGTTCCCGCTAATAACAAACATGCCCCTATGCTGTCCTTGGCTTCGCACACTGTTTACGTCCTTCTTATGCATGTGTCAAAGTCTATCATTTCCCTGCACTTGGCTTTTCTACAGAATCCTGTGGTTTCCCTTTATTCTACTTTCTGAATAATTACCTTTCAGTGTTAAAATGGTTACACCAATCATTCTCTTCAACACCACAAACTGCAAGACGAAATAAGTATTCCGCTGTTCTATACTTGGCTTAGGTGACCGTTAACTTCCTGCATATACATACATTTTGATTACACGCTCAAAGACGCTCTTCTTAGGTAAACATACATACACACATCTGCTGCAAATTTCTTCGCCTGTACATTTCTCTGTCTTGTCTCATGGAAAACTCACATTCACAAGGTACCAAGCAATGCTAATCGCAGGGCGGTTAACTTACACCAAAATTTGTTATGCCAGTCACTACTCTTCAGTTGGTACTTTATTAAAACATACATTCACCTTAACTCTTATGCATGTCGTCAATGTGATACCAACGCGTGACTATGCTAATAATTAATGTTGAAGTCATGCGGAGTCGTTATGCACGTCGTGCCTTCCTGCTGGAGCCACCAGCGCACATTTCACTCCGCAACAACCAACCGCGCTGCCTCAGCTGCGGAGCTGGTTACGAGGGACGACGGCGACGGCGACGACGACGCGAAACCCAGGAACGGGCGTCAAAGAGCTTAATGCTGGAACGATGCCTTTCGAGACATTTTGTGAAAAGCAAAGGTGTTTTTCTTTTCTTTTTACCGTGGTGACCTATGGCTGTATATATATGCAAACTACATCAAAATATGGTTTTTCTCTGTGAGTTTGTGAATTCTCGGTTACTGCACGTGTTTCCTTGCCGTTCGATCTGGGCGCTCGCATTTTCATGAATTATCTTCTGTCACACAAGTATCTGTCACACTTGTTTCCATGGACACCTGAATCGCGCCGTAAGAGAATGAAGGAAGAAAGGTGGGAGTGAAAGTGGAGCTGGTTACGAGGGACAACGTCGACGGGGACCCGTCGTCGTCGTCCCAGAAACGGGCGCCAAAGAGCTGCGTTCTAAAATAACGGCATGTGGTAGCTGACAGCTCAAAGGACCGAGTACTGATTTTTCGATGGTTTATGCACTTAACGAGAGCGCATGATATGAGGAGGTTAGGAGGAGTTGCCAACTTGGGTTGCTCGTTCGAGGCGGGAAGATGAGGCAAGGATTAACCTTTCAGGGCTCTTGCAAACCGAGTCATGCAAGCTACACCTATTGGCCACACAGGCATCTTCTTAAACTTTAAGAAGTAGGGCTTTTTATGTCTGGTGGTCGCCCGCAACCGGTAGCTGGATACCATGGCAACTAAGTACTGTATGCTAATAAGCATGCGAGATATATTTCATATAACGCTCTTGTCTCATTGCATTAAAGGCAGCGCTTAAGTGGTTTGCATAATTTCTTTTATATCGTCTAGAGGCATCTTGTTTTCTGTTAGCACTAAACACAAAGCTGCATTAACGGTAACAGCATATGTCGCTTAGAACGGCGCGTTCCCTGCTGTGCTCTTATATCTTCAAATGAATCTTTTTGCCATGACTTGAGAACAAGCACATTGCTGTTTGAAACCAGCTGATTGTTTCGCAGGATAAAATGAGTTTCTCTAGTAAGTGGCAAAAAAATAGTTTCTATCTTTGTCCTTCTATAGTACGCCGATATAGTTAGAATTTCGACTTAATACTTTACACCAGCACAAAACGCCAACTTGATGCCGATAATAAACTCAAATTATTGTTTTGCAGCTATATTTGAATAATTAGATATACATAAATCCCCTGCGAGCATTCTCAGTAATGTCGAGCACTAAATTTTCTTAGGTGGCTTTTCACTTGGGCTAGCTACTGAATAATTCGAAATTATGGCCAGCAGATGAAGGTGGAGAAAATTGTCTGACATGCTCATATTTTGCGATGCGACGAACTGCGCGAGCAGAACATGATTCTATAATTATGGTTTCTTGTTTCGCGATTTTGTGCTTGATGTTTTTCTTTTTTTCACGCATCCCATTACCAGAGAGCAGTTTGGGCAGTTATTTCCCTTCGCATTAATAGGTTCAGGACACTGCAGTATTTTTTCTTTACATTTATTGAAATATGCTCACTTCATTTTACTTTACCCTGAGAAACCCTGAGACACTGAGAAATCCGCTGAACACCGTCTTCTGCTCTCCTCTGACTTAAACGCACCGCACCTGCCGCTAATGACCGCAGCCATAACCAACCTTCCAGCCGGCACATTGGCTCTAACCTAACCCAGCTGTGCGCGGAATCTCTGGCGCAAAGCACGCCTCCTGATGCTTCGGGAATTTTCGCGCCGCCGGCCCACAGTATACCCACGGCGCGCGCGCTTTCTCGCGGCCGTTGCTTAAATTCGGGGCGCGATCGAACAGAATCAGTTTAAGAGCCGTGCGCTAGGTGGCGCGTGACGCCATGAGAGCAGGCAGCGCGCCATCGATCGATGGGCCCGCCGAGAGCGACAGCTGGCATCGCCTTAAAGCAGCTCTGCTTAGAAATTCGCTTCCCTTTGCCACCGCTTGGCTGCGCTGCATTCGTGATAGGTTCGTAACTCTGCGATGCTGCGGTTGCCCCGATGGCGATGACAATACCGGTATGTCATCTGCTGCGACCCAAAACGTTAGCATCAGCATATTTCGGCAACAAAGTATTTGCAGGGCATCGCTAAGAACATCTTCGTACGCGCAAAGAAAAGACAAAGAAGAGAAATCTGCAGACTTCCTTCAAGTACCGCACTGTCACGATGGTAATTATAGCCTTCCCTAAGTTGCCACATATTTCTTCGTTTTTACGTGTTGCTTTACAAGGAACGGCCTCTTCCAGCATCCGTGAGGTTTGTTTCATTGTACTCCTCACCCTGGATACGAAACTATTATCGTTGTAGTAGCGATGATCATGATGTCGATCCGGGGCTAAAACTGAACATGAAATCAGTAATGAACTAGTTTTTTTTTTTATTATTATTATTATTTTTCCTCAAAGGAGAACCGAACTGAACCCATTCATTTTTTCCCATCTTGTTATAAAAGTCGAACCAGAACGATTCAGAGGAGCTGTCGCGTGCCAGACTTCATTCACACAGTTCAGGCCTCTGCACCGCGTATACGTTGACTTTAGTATTGTTTCTTTAAGGCAAAATATTTTGCATCTCCAGTTTACCCCACGTGTACGGTCGTGGGCAGAATGAAATAGGCCCTGATTAACAAAAAAGCTGCAATGAAAACAATAAGCACTGTGTCGATGAAACAAACTGCGAAGTTTTGCAATGCGCTTTTGTAAATCGCAATACACTTTTCGACAGCCGGGAGAGCAACCTTGAGATTATTCACCAAGCCTCCTTTTTTCATCAGCTTGCTGAACACTTTCTTCGAGCAGTTATAACGGCCGGAAGTCAGAAACAGTGCCTTCTATAAGCGGTCCTATCTCTCTGCTATCTGTCACCCATATGGAAAATATATGGGCAGTGATCACGCCCCGTGGATGTGGCTCGGTTTTCGAAATCAATCACTGACTCCATCAAAAGACCGTTAATAATACCTCGACGGGTTTTGTGAATGTTCCGGGTTACTCGTGTACAAGCACAACCCACCATGTTTCCGCCTCATATTCTGCCTCACTAACGTTGCATAGGAATGGTCTATTTTCGTTAATTATTCTTCGGTGGGGAATGATTTTGTTCCTCTTATCCTAAGTTAAATTATCGGAAGCTTCTAGGTACATCTGAACGATTTCAATACCTTCATATTTTTTCGCTGTCAATCTTATTATTGCTGATCCAATCGCAAACAGTGAGCTCAGCAGAGGGTACTACCATATACATCCCACTACCAACTCCTATGCTTTTGGCAAAGAAAATGATAGTCCTGATAGCTGCTTAAAGAAAAAGTGTCCTTATGGCACGGATCCCGACGTACATCACTTAAAAGTGCGATGCATATCTTATCTTGAGTCTGCTGGATTTGAAATCCGTTTCTTCCACGTTAACTAATGAGGGAACTAACTAAATTTATTTATATAAGAAAAAATACTGCTAAATATTAAAATACGGTAATAGCCCAGTAAGCCAACAGGAATGTTGTAGTTTAATTTATTCTGGGAATTCCATAATTTCTGCATAACTTTTGCTGCGAACAGTACAGAGCAATGAGCCAAGTCGAGTTTCACATTGAAATAACTTTGTCGGCCGGTTTGCATGTGAACGTCTAAAATAAAAACAGAATAGCAACGACGGGCTTGACTATAAAATTGATCGGCGTCAGAAAACATTTTGGGTCTAAGCCCCTTTGAAGCGGTCCGAGCTCGGAACGGAATATCAGTCCTTAATTGAACCCAGAACTGCACCCAAAAAGCGTGAACCTGAACACGAGTCGACATCGAAAGTATTACGATTCGGCGCCCAAGTGGTTAGTACTGAAATGTGGGAAACCGGTTCAAAAGGCAGAAGTCTCGTGTCAAACAATTTAAACACCAGTGGCAAATTTCCAAGCTTCTTTTCTGGTTCAGAAGTTACGGCTGATTTTCTTTCCTTCCACGAATTCGTGGTGCTGTTACTTGTGCGATAGTTTTTTTCTTATTCTGGCATTTTTCTGTTCTTATTTCCACGCGAGTTCTAGCGTTAACTACGCGATATGATCCTGCGCTAGTCCCTGTAATTTCCCTTTTGATCCTCGCCTTTCTCCCTGTTTCCCTTTAATGTATTACCGACTCGTCCAGCTACCCATAGCATTCATTAAGGATTAAGGTCTAGCTCATCCGACATTTCCCTTGAAAAGGTGCCCCAACGAGTTTGATTTACCTGCGTAGCGTACGGCACCCTTATATTCGGTACGCTAAGAATTAATCTAGAGAGATTATGAAAAAAAAAGAGCTCTTGCGTCATTGAGTCAGCGAAATCGGTTGCCATAGTGACATTCAGCACTATACCAAACATTATATGTGGGCAGCGACCGAGCTTTCAGATGGCACCGTGCCGACAAAGTCAGCGTGCAGATGTTGCCTTCTCCATCTGCGCATTGCTCGAACTTGATTGATGCGGATCTATTCAGTGCCGCGGTCACCAATTACTTCTCCACGTCGAAAGGTAGTAGCATTGCGGTGCCCTTTTCAGCCATTCCTGCGTACAGTACGGTGAGCCAGAAGAGAGCCGCGCCTGCTGCGTCATTGGTAACGACGCCCGCTTATTCGAGTGACTTTTCCGGCACCTTACACACCGCAATATCTAAGTTCTATTCAAAACGCAGGTGAATTTATCGGTCGACTTCGAGTATACTTAAGATGCCCTATGATATGCATGAGAGTGAGAGATGAAGAGGCAGCGGATCTCCTACTTCATGTAAGGCGCTATACACATAATATGGTTCCACTTTAGTTCCAGCTTTAATTAGACCTGAAGCAGAACTTTTTAAGTTTTAGGTTATACAGGAAGATACGTGGGGTCAGAATAAGAGTGCGCTTATCGTCGAAATTCTTTCACATGAAGCGTTAAGGGTTTTTAAGAGGAAAGGTCTTTAACACTGTGCGGCAAAGTAACAGATCGGATAGTGTGGCACACGTGTTCCTTCAATTAAATGATACAGTAATTTAGGTCAAGAAACTCGCCCCTGCAATTACTTTGAATTGCCTCGACATGCAAGCTGATCTTTTTCCGAGTGCCTTTTTATGCTTGCTCCAAATTTTCCGACTCTATAAATTTATTTGCTATTTTTTTGTTTCTCCCGTTTACTATAGATCTTTCGTCTCCGCTTCGCCGTTACCTTTGCTATACCACTTTTTTTTTTTTTTTTTTTTTTTTTGCCTACGCCTGTTCTGCTTCCTTTATATTCACGCATTTGTTCTTATTGCTATTAAACGAATGAACTAGACGGGTTTTGTTTATCCCACCCTCATTTCTCTGCAAGCCACCTTTTACTGTGTGTCGTTGTTCTTCAGGAAAACTATCACTTGAATTTATTTCCTCGTTTGACTTGAAGTGCATATGTGCACAAACCTATGTGGGGGAGTTTACATCTTAGAAAGCAGGAAATTTGGGCTATTTATGAACGCGAAAGTGACGATGAGACTGTTATTTTTTATTTTCCTAAAATCAGTTTTAGGAAATACAGGGGAGTGAGGTTCTTGAAGGTGGGCTGCTTAAAGGTGGAATGAAAAAATAGAAAGATGACTTTGTCATAGAACTGAAGTCATTATCTTTATTTGTTTTCTTATGTCACTTCAGCGCATTGCCTGCTACCTGCAAGACTTAAATATGAGAAAGTGACTAGTATGTAAAAAGAAAAGGAAAAATACCCCAGTTTGGCTGTTAGTTTATTTTCTTATTTTTTTTAGGGGGGGGGGGGGGGCTAGGTGTTATCTCCCCCCGCCTTTTTTTTTTTTTATAACCTTGTGAAAGCAATTATTTTCGCGCAAGTGTACCAACTTGCGTGCAGTGAGAATTCACGTCTTTTCTCACTCTGCATTTCTTAGCAGGCTGCCATCGTCAGTGCAAGTATTCGTGTTGCCGTGGGCCCGGCAGTATTAATTGCCAGTGCGTGCAGGCAGTTAACAAAATTGCCCTGATTGCGTAGGCCCTGGCGTGACTGATTAAAAATTCACCCACGATGCCCGAGAAGTAAAATGGACTCCGTCGCATGACAGCATTCTACCCAGGTCGTTAGTAACACGTAGCCGCGAGCATGCGCCGGCATAAATATTGCAGTTGTTGCACCTCCCTTGTGTGTCACGCGATGCAAGTTAGTCTATGAAGTTTCGTCCCTTGAGGAAGCCGTCTGAAAAGTTATGCTTAAGAGACCGTTGAAACCGCATAGGTAGATGTGTTCAGTGAAAGATGCACGTTTTTATGGAACTCTGAATCGGTTATGTGTGAAAAAAAAGTGCTGTCATAGCTACGGTGATCCATTAGAGATGCATAATTACGTTTTAAGTTCTCAACTCAACAATAACTTTTATGTGCAAAAAATGGACTCGTTGTGAGGTGAATTATGGGATACGCGCTGTTAACCTCGCCTATAAATAAGCGGAAAGAGTTAATGATTGCTCTGAGCTATTTGAACATTTTTTTTTATTTTCACCGTTTTTGAGCGTTTTATACGCGATTTCTTATCATCTTAACCTGATGGCTCCGATGGTAATAACGAAGGCATGAACGTTAAAGGTATTTTCCCCCTGAGATCTGTGGGAGTTATGATACCAGATATTTCAAACATCTCGAGATAATTTATACTTTATATCTTTTTTTTTTTTAGAATTAGCAGCTGGGATTCACGACGGAAAGAAGACAATAGGGATCCATGAAATGAAAAGGGGCAGGAAGGTATCAACAGTACGCGAGGCATGCTAGCTGTCTGGACCATGTACCGTCGAGAACTGTTTGATAAATTAAAGAATTGAAAAGAAGTGGAGTCATTTGCTAAGGATTTTTACTGAGGGACGCACGATACCGCTTCTGTTATGCACATATCCCAAATGCTAATGTATGTGGCCCTGTTAACATTTTTGGGAGTCATCAGATTGCGCCTGATTATTCGCCGAACTTTGCTGCGACGTTTTCGCTCAAAGTGGAAGAAAAAGATGTAATATTGAAATGCGAAGCCGATTGAGCGACTTGCCATCTCAAGACTTTCAGCTGAAATCGATATAAAAGAGATGGTTTGCTTGTTTACTCGGCTGATATTGCTATGCATCACAGCAAGCAGACCAAACACCGGAGTTAGCGTCCGCGTTAGCTAGACGGCAGCGATTTCATATGTTCAGTGCTGTATGTTGTGCAGGATACTGCACGCGGATGCTGTATGTGCGGCGCCTGTTGAAGGAAGGGATGCTGACGTAGGAAGCTGTTCTCACATAACGTGAGGATTATGGTAGTATGACCCACTAAAACGAATCTGCGGGAGACAAATACATAAGATACGAATCGAGAAACTTGGTTTTAATATACACACTATAATGCGTGTTTTTTAGACGCACCCTCAGAATACAAAACAGCTATTCCGTTTGCCCCGCCATAGTGGTGCAGCGGTTAGGGCTCTCGACAACTGTGCCTAAGGATGGAGGGGTTTTCCCCTCCATCGGCAAAGCGCTCGCGTGCTGTGCGATGTAAATGCACGTTAAAGAACCATACGCGGTCGACGGTGTTTCTCATAGCCTGAGTCGCTTTGGGACGATACACCCCATAAAAACAAACTGAGCCAGCTAGCCTGTTTTCTGTTCACCAAATCTGGAATCTGTCTCTGCTGCTGGGCCTGTGATTAACCGTGTGATCTATAGTTAATTAAACCGGCTCATAAACTTCACGAACAGGCACTTAAGGAACATCATATAAAGTTCCAATTTTGTAAAATCACTAGGGACATTAGAGACTACCCTTGCACGTCACAATTTATTGGAGCGATATCATACCCTGTCGAATGAGTTCTTTAGAAATAGCGATTTTACTTCACTGACAGCTTTCTCACGTGGACTAACATTTAGATAATTCTCATTATAGCGTTATAGCATATCGTTTCTGTGTTTACATTGCCGTTTACCGGACTAGGCTAACGTTTTGCAGAGTTAGCGAACCAACATGGTGACATGCTGCTCGCGCGCTTTGGACAAATCATCGTCGCTGCATTATTGGGTGTAATATCTTGCTCTACACGACCGCATTCGCTTTCAGATCGCATACGCTCAATTATACCTCCCAGTATATGCTATTACCAGGCCAATTTTTTTTTTTTTTTTTTTTTTTTAGATAATGGGAGAATTTCAGGCTGCTCGGCCTGACTTACACTATGAACATTATCTCGCCTATGGCAGCAGTGTACCTTTTTTTTTTTTTTTTTCATTTTGTCGGCTTAAACATTCTTTGCTATATTCATAACTATCGTCCCGACAAAATATGAAAGCCCATAGTGTCCTCACCACTGCTAAAAATAGTGGGGGAAAGGTTTCTGCGACCATAGTTGGAGCGCTTTGAGTGAATGTTACTAGATGACGCCACTACACTCGTATGCTGCTCCGCGGTATGGAAAACCTAAAACGTCGCATTTGCATAATTTACAGACATCTATGTTAGACACTGCGCACTTTGTTCGCAAGCTTACTCGCTCTATGTGCTAACAGCGGTCTACTGGTTGCAGTATAGTGCGTTTAGCATTATAGGAAGGCTTGAAAAGCCGATACGTCGGCTGTTAGCTAACACATCTACGCTTCGATGTAAGGATTATTACTGTGCGTACAACCCCTCGCTTCGGAGAAATTCTTTGAATGCTCGCGTATTTATACTATTGACGAGCATGCGCAGCATCGCCCTACTGGGAAAGATTGAGAAAATTTGCATATTTATATGATCGTGCCATTTGTAGGGGCGTCTGCCATCGCCATCACTCTTTCTTTGCTACGATAACTGCGAAACTGCCGCCGACACCTAGATGCGGGAGAAACGCTACGCTAACATCGGGGTCTACGATTTGCAGCAATGACCATAAAGTTCATCATCCGGCAAGGCGATAAAAGGTAACGTAAACACGGTTACGATATGCCGTAACTGCAGTATAAAATTCCGCTAACAGAGGCACTGAGAACCGGACATGAGGTAGCATTGTTTGCTTAGGCGTCATACGGTTTAAACGGCGCTATAAATGAGTATATTATAAAGCATAGCAAATCATGGACTCTTTTTCGTGGGACCATCTAAATTCCTAGAACACTGATGGGTGGCAATGTTTTTCGGCAGATTTATTGTAGCTGCTACGGTTCCAATTTCGGGATTGTGGCATGTGCACCCTGCTTAAAATATACTGCAAAAAATATAATTTTGGTCTTTCATATTATGAAGTCTGTATAATATTGATTTATCAATTTTGCATCTGGATACCAGCAAATTTGAGCTTTTTTTTTTTTTTTTCAAAGCAAGTGAGAAATTATCTGGCGCTAACCTCCGTCCCAGTTCACATGATTTTAGTTCTGTATTTTTATGTAGAATGCAGCTTCGCTTTTATTTCTGAAGTTCATTTCGTCGTATGCTTACTGAAAAGTACTCTAATTCACTTTACTTTCGAATCTGAACCTCGCCTTCTTCTGACTTCCCTGTGTGATTTTTCATTCTTCGTATACAATGAGTGAGGGAAAACAGCCCACCTTTTCCCCTTGTATCGAATTATTCCTCAATAAATGTTCTGAAGCGGAGAACTTGTTGAAGCGAAAGCTTTACTGGGCTAACTGCGGCGCATTTCGCGTACACCGTACTTTCACCTTCAGCCGACCTTCAACTGCGGGCTTCGCTGCACGCGGCATGCTCGCCGCCCGCTTCTCCTTCTTCGCACATGTGGTGCACGGAGCGGGCGGCGCTCCATTATTATGCTGCTGCTTCACTTCTTCTACATCACACACCTGCTTCTTCTTATTCACAAACTTCATTCGCAAGGGCACATATCGTCGGTCACAGTAGAGCTACGTGCGTGGCGTCATCACTTAGCTATGCGCCTGACAGCGCATGCTATGCACATGCGAAGGCTTACATGTAGGGTGAGAATTGCGGCGAGCCTGTATTGTTATGCCATGGATGAGGAAACAACGCTTAGAGAGAGCGGTCGCTATGCTTGCATACAAGACGGTTCTACTCATCCTGCCGGCATCGGTCGCCGTGAAGAAGCGACACGTATGAGAAATGAGGCTGAGAGAGCTAAACAAGCAATACAAACTTCCTAAGAGTGAGACGCGAGACATGCAAACCGATGACGCAAGGCGGCGGCGAAGAAGGTGCGACAAGAACAACAACAGAGAAACGATTCGTTCTCATCAGCGACTACTGCTGCTTTCGCTTTTTATATCTTGGTTCAGCTGAGTTAGGCCACCGCAGATTTTTTCTAAACCGTCTCAGTGCGCTTAAGTTCCACGTACTCAAAATGCTTCCGATGCACAACCCAATAGATAGCTTTTTGACTGGAGAACTTGACGCATTTGTATTTAATGCGTAATACCATTTGTGCCAACCCGTTGCCTCCGGAACACTTTTGGATTTTAAGAAAGTAAAATTGTAACCGTTTAAAATTTCTGAACCGTCACAAGTTCAGTTCGGTTTCTCTTAGCACTTTTGTCTAGTTGGAAGTTGCGAAGGAGCCCAGAATACTGTCACGCAGCATTCTTCGCAGCCGCCTAGGCGATGAAACGTCACGTGTGATATCGTATCACTCGATATCAAATCAGGAGCGCACATAAGCTTCTCTGCTTAACGAAAGATTTCCATCACTAGCAGCAATACCAAAATCCGCGCGTACTCTTTTGAACTGATCAGTCCCTAAATGATAGTAACGGTTAAAAATTAAGGGAAATTATTCGTAAGATAAAACACACGTGAGGTCCTTGCTCTGGACGAAGTTTAGTCGTATAGTAAAGAGCGCGGATAGCTGTATATGAATGCGCAGCATATAAATAATGCACATCCTCGAAATGTTCAGGCACCATGTGCACTGATTGTGACAGGCAGCTTATGCTCGATTTCCTGAAATTTTGAGAATATTTAAACCATCTTCGCATCATTTCATCTCCAGTCGTTCACCGCTATCCTCTCAAAATTAGTATTTCCTTTCTTGTGCGCTGCAGATAAATATCCGTCTCTTAGTTTCATCAATTCCCACGTTGTTTCCCGCCGTCGATATCGCACGAGACGCTGTGATGCTTTCCGTTATCACAGACTGCACTGCAGACACATGCTTCATTTTTCAGCGCAAAATTTGACGCTTTTAATGGCATTCAAAGGAATTTAGCGAAGTCAAATCGCCAGAACCTAGTGACTGCGTGTACTCGGAGCAGCTGCGGTATTTCTTCGCACGAATACACACTCGGCTACCAGTTCAGATGCGCCACAGACTCCGTAGGGTTCCGCAGGCCGAGCTCAGAGTCACAGCGAAGGCTACACGTATCGGACGCACAGTCTAAGCAAGCGCATTGCCATTAGAGGTTCCTCCTTGCGGAGGCAGGCCCGTTTGCAGACCCAAGCTCTTTACCCTTTTCACCAGCCGCGCCTTTTCGTATTTTCCTCATCTTAATATTTCTCTAACGCCAGTATATTCTAGCCCAGTGCTCCGGCAATTTATGCGTTATAATGGCCCGCAACTTCCTAACATTTAACTTCAGTTTTAAACCAAGAAAACAAAATTACTTCTTAGTTGCGGGGACGCCGAAGCACTTCACAAATAATTCTTTTTCGTCGAAATTCCCACTTTCTTTTTTTTTTTTTCTCGCTCTAACTTGGGAAAAGGATGACCGGAACTCAACGCTGCGAGCAGAAGAGGATGAAAAATGCGAAAAGGAGAATTTAAATCGGAGCAGCGGCAATTTACAGCGCGGACAATTCTTTAGCCTTTATGATCTTGCGTTTTCCTTCGTATGCTTCCGGCATACTTGAGCGAAGAGAAATACAAAAATTTAAAAAAAAAAGTTTCTTTTTCCCGAAAACGAGTTCGCGGGCCCGAAACTGCGCGCTTAAAAGTGTAAAAGTCTCAATCAGGCCTTCTTTGCTTCCATCCTATGACGCGACTGTGTTTTACGCCTCCGTTCTTTGTTTTTGCATTTCTGTCTTGATATATGCTTTCCTCGCCGTAAACGTCCTTCCTCATTGCACGCACTTAGAAAGTAATGGTCGCCGGGAGTTTGCCCACCATAAAAACCACATCAGTGTTGTCCTGGCGGAGTAAGTACCACGGGCTGCGTAGAGAACGCTTCCAAAATATTTGGCGGGCTTTTCTTTAGTGCGCTATTTTGGGTACGTTCGGTGAGTTTGCGGAAAGAACCGCACTACTCACAGCGATTGCCCATAATGCCGCAAAGTGCGGTCAGAACGCCTTTTCACGATGGCTGCTGATTGGGTGTCACTCGATTATTCCCGGTGAGCAGCATGCAGAATGTAACGAACGTTTCAGTTTTGTGTAAGAAATCTAAATCAAAGCACCAGTGCTAAATAAATCTGTGACGCCAATGTCATTACTGTCGTAAACTAAATTGCTCTTCGCTTGTAGTTTAGCTTTGAAAAAGGTATTTAGGACGGCATTTACCTGGAAGCACTCCGCGTCTCGGCATATTAAACGCGGTGGTTTTCATCATCATAAAACAATTTTCCAGGTTAATCCTGGAAGGAAATCCAGAAGAAAGCGACTTCGGAGGAGCTTGAACGATTCAACGTGAGCAAGCGTATGAGTTCAAGCACAGTGCATATTCAAATAATGGTGTAGGATCCTTAATTAATTATTGTAGTGCATCTTTTTTTCATCTCCCGTTTAGTTTTTATCACTTCCTCGTACTCTAAAGAGTCTCGAAGCGCCCCATGAAACTGAATTTTGCTTGCACGTCCTCTGGAAACAATGATGGGGGATAAACGTAGCTAAACTGAGTAAGACGAACGAAGGCACAAAGTTAAATGGTGTCAAATATTACAACTTAAATTCAGAAGTGAAAATCATTACATTATCAAAAGTCAAAAGTCACAGATCAAAGTTATGGTCAGTCATGGTGACCAATGTTTAGTCTTGGTAAGTTATTAGGCATTCTACCATACCCTGGTTCAACTTTCCAACTCAATTTTGCTATGTTGAGCTTCAAGGTCTTTCAACGACAAGGAACAAACAAATATAATTTCCGATTTAGTAGCTCGGGGAGTAGCGTTCTCGCTCTAACACTCTAACTTTAACCACGCACGGGAAACCAAAGCCTTTAACCCACCGTCTACAGTCAATCTTAGTGGTTTGCGTCGACCTTACTATTTTGTCCGACTTCGCCCTTCCCGTTTCATCGCACCCGTACAATGTCTGGTCTTTTATTGCCTCTCGTCGACTCGCCGCAGCAGTTCCACCCTCATCAGCCCTGCTCAATGAGATGGACACATCGACGAGGCCCGAGAATGGAACGGCCGCATGAAAAAGCGCAAAAATTGGTCTCGTGGCATCTGCTGCGTCTCAGATGCTCCCACGCGTTACCAGGGATACGAAACGGTGGATGTTGGCCAGAATTATTGATGTTATTGCCACGCCGAACGAGGTCATTGTCCTTCACAGCGTGGCCTTCCTGTCGATGCCTTATGTTTTCAACGCTGGGGCCGAGAAAGACACATGTGGCGTGCGAGTGCCCATTAGAGTCACTGGCCTGTCTGTTTCCTTATTTTTGCCGTCGATATCGGCACGAGAGTTCATTAGTCTGTTCAGAATCCCTTTTAGAGGGCAAGAGGGCGCTCCGAGTGCGGGTGCTCGCGCTGTACTGATTGGATTGCTGATTATCTTCGTGGCCCGGGTCGAGTCTAAGGGATAATTTCTGGCTCGCCTCCTAGCTGCCGCAATTTACGCGAGCCAGAGAAGGCTGAAAATTAGGGTTCTTCTCGATGATCTCCATCGCAGGCTACGGCTAAGCTCGTTAAGCTGCTGGCAGTTTGCTTCCTTGTTTTGTGGCTTTTATAATAAAGCCGCCAAGCAGTATTTCCCGGTGTAGTTTACAGTTACTTCAAATATGGTTGAGATTAGCACAAAAATTGGACAAAATTTACTGCGCCTCCTGTAATAGATAGTATATGTAAGCAAGAAATGGCTACGGTTGTATCCCGTTGTCGACAGAGGCGAGTAGTATTCTGCTGTGGCGTAAAGCTCGGCACAATAGCTTTCCGCTAGACGGTTCCTACCTCTCCTTTCATCAGGCTCTATTGCTCGGCTTGAGCAGTTGTGACGATGACGCCGTGAGTTGACCCTGCAACACAGTGAAAGGCTTGGTACCAAATGTCGATCCGACCGCGCTTTGAACTGCTGCCTTCTCGGCCGCCGGCGTCGGGAGTGAAGTGGCACCGTGGCGCCATCCTTGGGGAAAGTGCGGCAGCCTTAGCGAGCGGAGGACTCGTCTCGTCAAATCTCGTTCGGCACCCGGATGTTCTCTTTTGGGATCCCGGATAAATTGGAATCGGTGCCTGAATGATGGGAAATCGGTGTCCGGATAAAAGGAAATTGATGCACGCATGTTCACTCTCGGTGCTGGCTCTATGTCACCTCAATGTAGCCGACGACGGGAGCTCAAAGCCCTCAACTCTTAAACACTCGTAGCCAAACATAACGAATAATACAGGCTCTGGACGTCAGCCTCAGCACGTTCTTTTGTAAGCTCGGACTCCTCAGCCTTCATAGTTCGTCCCTTTTCCACAGTTTCCATGGGAAACCTTCTTTGCTGATTGTATGCTGTCCAAGAAATAAGCTAGTCCGTGAAGTCTCCCAGAGCTTAGTTTAGAACAGATTTTCCTCGTGGGCTGCTTTTCAGTGCAGAGGCCACTTAGGTTTAGAAGAAAAGAGCATCTATAATTGTTCTTCGGTTATAGTCGAAAGAAGCCTCATTATCAGAAAACTAAAAAAGAACATCGCAAGAAAACAAACACAACGACTTTAAACAGCCGTTAGCAGAGTAGCTCCAATGGGCATACAAAAGTTCTGGTAGGAAACGAATTATTCCTGCTTAGTCTCTTATCTCTTCTACCTTGACCGGATTATGTGCAAGTTAATTTAAGCGCTCTAATTACTCTTTTGATGTTATCGTCATAGCAGAGCGGATCTTTTGTTGTTGTTGTTTTTTTTTTTTTTTTTCTCAGAACACGAACTGAGTATAGCATCGACTTCTTTCTTCGTTTTTGCCGCTTCTGATTTCTGCCGCGAATAATTTTAGCCCCGCAGTGTAATCTTGTCTTGATTCTTTATCATTAAAACTTTTTAGTTAAACAACGATTTCTGCTTAATCATTTTTGTTTTTCATTTTTATCTTCCTCTCCGAAATTTTAGAAACGGAGCGAAATTATCCTGAATTTAGCTGAGCGCAGCAACAGGCTAGACACGCCCCAGAATCCGGCAGCACTTTAAAGCCACCCATTCACTGCAGTTTCTGCTAGGACATTCACTGGTGCACTACACAAAAGCTGCGTCGTTTGAGAGCGCGTAGTTTCTTCTTCTTTCATTCCGTACCATTCATTCAAAGCTGGAAATATTTTCCTATCCGCTCGCTTTAACGATCCCTGCTTCCAAGACTAATCTTGTAGCATTCAACCTTATTTTTTTTTTTTTTATATACGGAGTGTATTGTACGTAGTTGCATGAAAAGCTGTTCAGAGCGTCGCATATTTGGTGAGTAACCCGGCGGTCTTACCTCACGAATTGGAGAATCTCGCTGCTTTCCAAAAAAGAAAAAAAAGAAGCAGTATAGAAAAGCACGTGCCAGTGTTCGTGAATGTGCGACATTCGTAGAACGCCTTTCACCTCATTTCCCCACTCCTCTGTTAAGGTGCACCAAAAGCAAGGAATATCCGACCTAAAAGTCACTATCAAAAATAACAAAAACAAAAAGCGGATGCAAGAAACTTCATCAAACCTTATATTTCATTAGGCTGTGCACCACATGTGTCAATATCTCTCATTCTTATAGCAATGTGTATCTTTCTGTGTCACTTTCAGGTTACTAAAGAAAAAGAAAAGATTTTTTGCTCTATGTGATTTCACAACTTTACAGTATGCCGCAGTGTTAAAATATCCGAGGAAATTCGACAGCGCGCGCTTTCTCAGTTACATTTCTTGTGTATGTGTGCACCAATTTATTTGCTGAATTTGTAACGTAACACCGGACACCCTGTTCGGTGTTTCAGGTAGGACCGCAAAATTTTCGAATTCACGAAAGGGCCATTTTTATTTTCTTGGTGCGGACGGTGCTCTGTACTTATTTCTTTGTGGTCACGTTTTCCTCGTAGCGGCATCTCTGTCATGGAGCTTGCAATATTTGTGAAATAGTGCCGCCGAACGTGATTTTCTTCAGTTGACGCGCTCTACGAGCCGAATTCCCGGAAATTTCTTTGCCGATGAAGACCAACGGCTAAACAAGGTATTCTGAGAAGCAAGCAGTGAGCTAATAACTGAAACAGACATGGGCGACCAGGCTTACAAGGGGGCCGCTCACAGTGTCAGGATTTTAAGGCACAGGCTGTTCTTTCAAGCCATCCACTCACGAATAATGAGCTGCATATCCGGCAGGGGCTTGTACCCTTTCGAAGAACCCATGGGAAACACGGCCCACCGGAGTGCCAGACCACTGGCCAAGAGCATCAGCATCTAATTCCAGAAGTGCTGGGTTCGGTCGCCAATGTAGTCGAGTATGCCTAAAAGTTCGTAAAGAATACAAAATGCCTTTGGCATGGTGACCTTCTCTTTTAGGTGAAATTCTTTATGAAAAGGCCTTCTTTGGGCAACGCAACCTCACTGGCAATAATCTACTAAGCGAAGGGGTACTGACTGGAAATGTTGGATACACTGCGGAAGCAAATTTAAAGAAAAAAAAATAGATGGTCTCTTAGGTGTCTCTTAATAGGAGAATGGCGAACGCCTACCCTTCCTCTCTTACCATTTGCCTCTCATCGTTTGCCTCTTATCGGCGTTCGTAGCAGTGCTACATAAAATTATAATTGGTTTACAGAAAAGAAAAGGCGCGGTATTTGTCACACTTTGACAACTGTCAGTTTGGACGGTACACCATCGCTCTTGTCGCGAAGATCCTCGTTCGCGTATATGCACTTTACCACACGATTAATCACTAATATCTTCATTTGTGCTCAGCTCGTTTGGATTGCCGCATGCAGAGTACTGCCGTGCTCCATGATGTAAGCAGCAGCGTGCACGGTGAAGGCGGCTGAATATCAACGGACGGTAAGGTTATGGCCCAGCAGACAAAGCTAGTTCTAAACAAGAGCAAGTGGTGCTACTGCGTGATATCCTCCATTTGGCTATGCTGAGTTATCAGTTTTTTTTTTATTTATTCTTACAGTTTGATATCGGAAGGAGCGTTCGCTATCTTGCTTGATATATGAATGTTTCCCTAGTCCTGATTTTTTTGTTTCATTCTTAAACGCGCTTCAACAATAAAACATTGAAGCCACAGAGCATAAAAAAAAATAGAAAAGAAGTGAAAGAAAGGCACTTTTTAAAAGTAACATGCGCAGTGCGGCGTCTTCGTACTGCGTCTTATCTTTTTATTCGCGTCTCTATTGCAATGTTATTATTTCGCTAAAGAAGTCCATGTGGTGCACATACTCTTCCTTCTGATACTACGAAACACTCTAGAAGACAGTGCTAAAAATTACAAGGTTTTACTTAGCTCAGCTTAAAAGCTTAATGGCGAAAACCTTTCCTCCTCCTTCTTCTTCTTTTGAAAACTTGTGCTTAATTCATACAGGTAAAATGTGATCTGCCTCTCTTACATCGGATAGTTTTCGCGTGTTGATTTGTAGTGTAGGCAGCGAATTTACGTTTAACTCGCTCTATTGGAGAGCATTCAGCGTTCACTTTGACAGATACTCTCCCGTAAGTTACAGAGTACTTGCATAGTTTCAGTGCTTACAGCCCAGCAGTAATACGAGGAACTAAATGTTCCATATTTATCTCCCAGTGAATATGTTCGTCCCCTCACGGCCTCAGCCTTTCACTTGTTAATGGTAACTCTGCATATCAACGTTGTTATAGCTGTTCGATTTAGGTTGTTCAGTGCTCACAGTCAAAGAGTAAAATTTAAGAGCCAGTGAAGCTATGGCAGCTGTTTCGGCTCAGAAGCATCACCATTGGACGATTCCAACAAGGAAGCCATGTGGTCCTGGTGCAGCAAGCGCTGCTCTATCACAGTCTTGTGCACGTTACAGAGAATAAATAGCCGATAACAATCAAAATTACCTCATCTCGCATATAGCTGTTTAGAGTAGCGAATTAAATACCTGGAATAGTAATTGCACTATTTTGAAAGTGATCGTTCATTATTCCGTTATTTCCTGTCTAGCTTTTATTGTCAAGAAACAAATTTAATTGGACTACAGTAAAATAAGAAATCTCACTTGATATTTTGTTACAAATTGTTACTATTCAAGTGGAATTGTATTTTCAAATTGCACTCGATAAATTCCCCACGTCTCGTCCTGAACCACATACGAGATTTCGTATAGTGCTGCCAAGAGGTCTAGAAGCTCCATATAGGAAAACGGGACGCCGAAGTACAGGCTGCACACTAATTTCTCCCCTTATATGACACTCTTGAATATTCATTTTTCAACGCAGAGTACACGGGGGTTTCTTGCATTTTACTCCCATCAAAAATAATCTGCGGGATTGAATTATGCAACTCGCGTTCAGCACCACTCGTTCCACTAAGTGTGGTGATTATGAATTTCTCCTCATTGCTCCACGCTATTGTCGAAAATTGTGCCTATAATGATATTCCATGTCTTGTGTTATTATTTCATTCCCTTCACTCAAGTAGTACTCACCATCACTTGAAACGTTTCCTTGAATCTCAGGTTTCTACGACGGCACTTGCCGCTATAATAACTTTTTGCCTTAAACACCGCAAATTACTTAAATATCATAAAGAAAAGCCCTCAGAGGCATTTCTCGTCGCTGCATTACGCCGACTGTCGGCCCCGTCGGCTCACCTAATGTGTATTGATCGTTTCCTCGGATGAAGTGTCCTCTCCTCGGCGCTCCATACAACGCTTCCGGGCCCTGCGCGCTGTCCTCTCGAATCTCATCAGCCACGGCCTTGTTTACGCAGCAACGAGCGAATTACACGCGCGCGCACAACGAAGAATAAAGACGCACACTCCTTGCCACGTTATAATTTTTTTTTATTAAAACTCGGCGCTAATTTTCCGAACTCATGACCCGTTCACCACTAGGGTAATGATTCTAGTCACAATGGTTTTGCTTTCTCTCTGAAGAAACGGAGAAGTAACGGCAGAGCGAGTGAGATAGAGGATGGGAGGGGGCGAGCCAACGCGCACACTCATTCGTGGCAGCTGTTACGCATACCGAGATGCACGTAGAGCATGAAGCCAGCTCGCCGGGAGGCCTTCAAGCGACGGCGGCGGGAAGTTAAATAATGGAGCCACGGTGGCGGACCCTCGCGAGAATGAGGCATAATGCCGACGCAGCCTATTGTCAGAACGGTGTATCCCCGCAGCGATCTGCCAGGTAATTAGGCTCTCTGCGCGGACGACCTGCGCACGAGATTCGGGCGGCGGGACTCCGGCTCGCAAAAGAGTGGAATTTGCGGCTGCTAGGAAGTAGGACAGAGGGGAAGGGAAGGAAGGGACGCGGCAGGAAAGGGCTTCAAATGAAACCAAGTGCGAAAAGAAATCATAAAACCAGAATCCTCCGGCGTGAATCGACCGCAAATTTTCAGTTTCCGGGCGAAGCCGGTCCCACGAGATCCCCTTGGGGAAGTCCGTTCTTTTCCTTCCTTTCATTCCCTCTCTTCCCTTTTCTCGGATCAGTTATTTTCTCCTTTCGTTCTCTCAGTTTACTTTTGATCTATTTGCTGTATGCAATTTGTTTTCCTTACTCTTTATTTTTATATCCCCAAAAAAAGCTCACGGCGCACCTTATTTCCGCTCTGGGATCCCCACCTATCCGCGGACCGTTGCGACTGCCACCACCTCTTTTAGCTGCGACGAATGGACGCGATTCGCAATTAGCATTTTTCGGGCAGCGCAGCTGTTTCGGCTGAATTGCTTCCTCTTTTTCCCCTCTCACTTTCCTCTTTCTCTCTATCTCTCTCTTTTCACCAACGCCGAGCCAGCCGGCTTGTCGAGACTCACTCAAGGACGGCACGTGCGCTGAACTTCCAACTGTATAACGCCACGCTGAGAACGGCGCTGGTGTAGCGCCGATAAGGGACGGGGAAGGGGGGGGGGGGGGGGTAGAAGAGCTTTGATAAGCGGTTGGGGTAAAAGGTTGATCGCAGAAAGTAGCGACAAGGACAAAGTGGTGTTAAGAGCAACGACAAAAAAAAAAAAAATGGCTCCCTTCGTTCAAGAAACAGGAAGTGAAATGACCGCCGCTGCTTGATATTGCGTAGAGGTGTATCGACACATATAAGGGATAGGTGAAATGAAAAGGACAAATGAGCAAACTAGCGCCGTCTGATGGCAAAATGAGAGAACAACCCGCGGGTTTGGGGTGGCGCAGCCCGGGAGCCGAATGCTGTCCTCGGGCTGGATATTGCGACGTCGCCCGTATACACCGCCCACCGCTGGTCTGCATCGCCAGTGCCGCCTATAGCTCCGGTGTTCGGTCGGAATCGCTTTGATCTCCAGAGGGCATGCGGAAATCAGAGACCCGGTGAAACGAGACGAGGTGAGGAGAGGAGCTGCGGCGAAATAAAAAAGGGACCAAAAGGAAGGAAGGCAGCAGAATGGCGAGCCGGTACTCGAGAGAAAAGCGGCCATTTATGTCTCTATTCTGCCTCGACCTTTGGCGCTGCACTTCGTCAGCTTCCTCTGCTGCTCGAACATGCTTCTATATTTCCTTTTCTTACATTCTATTTTTATTTTGCTTCTTCGTCCCTGCGGACAAGTGAAGAGGACTTGGGGCCCGGATGAGATGAAAGGAACGTCTCGCGCTGAGGGCAGCTGACGCTGGCAGCTCTAAATAAAGGAGGAACGAAGAAATCGCGTGCACAAGTAATATTGGCGAGCAGCGCGAATATCATTAAATTATGCGCATGGCGAAAGGTGCCGAACCAAAATGCTCTAAAGAAAGGTTCGAACTTCGCGCAGCCTTGATTGACAGTTAATTACTTCGCGCAGTTTTCTCCTGGGACAGCATAATCACCTCAGTTGAAGTCCCTGTGCTTGCATTCTCTCACAAATTACTTGGCGCCGTAATCTCGAGGGACGAGCAAAAGCGCGATCTGCGAGGAGTAATTCGTAAAGCACGAGAAAAGTATTGGAGCAGATAGCTAAGCGCTTGACGCAGAAATTATAGTTGTCGTCAAAAGTTCCACGCTTTCTTTCCGTTTGTTTTTAATGTTTGTGAATTCACACAGCTTGCAAAGCCTTGGTCAAAGGTCTAGAGCCTTGGCCGAAAGTCTACAGCTTTTGTCAAAAGTATTTAGGCTATTCTAATGAAACAGGAGGGGCTGCGTTCTGCTATCGCGACGTCTCCCCTTCGGCGTGTTGACTCCTGCTTCTACCGAAGGTAGTCGCTCTTGTCATCTCAACCGGCAGCATGATCCGGACAGGCAAGAGCAGTCTAGAGGAGTGCATACAGATTGGTCTCCTCTGAGTAGACCAGAAATATCTGGTCGGCAGAGATGTGGTTCCTGGCAAGAAAGAGCAATTGGTCCTCCGTAACAGCAGGAAGTCTGAGGGCTTGATAACCAGCCCGGATACGTCGGCAAGGGGAGGTCATACGCCTGACATTACACAGAAGGAAGCTCAGGGTACGTGTGTCGACCCGTATGAAGAATATTCGGGGGAAGGGTCTAGGCCATAAACGAATTTTCGAGATGTGGTCCAAGCACTGCCGGTATGGAGGCGCAGATTGATGGCTCGATACCAGCGGAGAATCGTGTCTGAGAGGCGGTGGAACTGGGGCTTGACCGGAAGCAACGCATCGATTGGGATGGTAGACCTCGACTGTCTTTCGAGGAGAGGAATGGAAAAGGTCAAAAGAAGTGACTTTGTGTTAGTCACAGGCGATCCGTATTGTTATGGGCCAGATTTGTTAGGGAGTCGGCTTTGTCGTTGCCTGGGACGCCGGAGTGACCTGGCACCCAGAGCAGAGTTGGCCGGAAGCCTTCATCTTTCAGTGTATGGAGGCGAGCTCGAAGGCAAAGAATCGAGAGCTGAAAGGAATGGGGCTAGCAGTGTGCGTCATCTCTATCGTATGGCCAATCAAATGTCAGGAAGCGAATCTGCGCTCAGGTATCAGCAAAGTGGGGATGGGATACCTCGTAGGTAAACTCAGATCCGAGATCAAAGAATAATTTGCTGATCCTTTTTCTCCCAGCAGGTTGTCGCGACGTAGGTTGCTGGGGGGATTGGTCTTCTCAAGATCTCTGTGGTGACAACGTAGTCTTTGTCAAACGTTTATAGCCAAGAGGGGGCTTGCTTCAGAGCCACATCATGTGGTTCGTAATGTGTTCCCAATTTCCAAACCCCCTACAGGCAAGGCACTTTCTTGGCCTACATAAGAGGAAGGACTTCTATGAACGCTTAAAGAGTGTCACTGCACAGATTAGCAGCAGACTTCCTGGGATCAACGTTTGACAAAGACTGTAAGTCGCATTTCGCTTACGCAGGTAAATCGTTAGCCAATTTTCTTGTCCTTAACGACACCCCTCTCCATTTCATACCAGGCGTCATAAAGCTGCCTCTGATGATTGCGGGATAACTACTTTGCTTCAGCACCCATGCAGCGTAGTATTCCAGGTCTGTTAAATTATTTTTCCCGTATCGCCTAACCCCACCGACCGGTTTTACAACAGCGATATATATATATATATATATATATATATATATATATATATATATATATATATATATATATATATATATATATATATATATATATATGCAGGTGAAAGATGTGAAAGCTCTGACACCGCGCTCACGGTATATATGTATATATATGTGTGTGTGTGTGTGTGTGTGTGTGTGTGTGTGTGTGTGTGTGTGTGTGTGTGTGTGTGTGTGTGTGTGTGTGTGTGTGTGTGTGTGTGTGTGTGTGTGCGTGTGCGTGTGCGTGTGCGTGTGTGTATGTGTGTGTGTGTGTGTGTGTGTGTGTGTGTGTGTGTGTGTGTGTGTGTGTGTGTGTGTGTGTGTGTGTGTGTGTGTGTGTGTGTGTGTGTGTGTGTGTGTGTGTGTGTGTGTGTGTGTGTGTGTGTGTGTGTGTGTGTGTGTGTGTGTGTGTGTGTGTGTGTTGCTGTTCTTGTATAATTCAAATTGATGCCGATGCCTTGCTTTGAAGCAGCTCATGAATGGGTGTTTGTGTGCAGTCTCCAACAAGTGGTGTTTCCTACTTAAACGTGGAGACTCGAGACGTTATCAGTATCGATAATCTAAGTTTAATTAACAAGTGTCCTACTAAGATTTTTAAGAATTTGTCAACGTTATCCTACAAGCGCGCGGCGCAGACTTTTCCCATAACATTGTGATGAATAGGTGGGCGCGAACGAATACGGCGAAACAGAGACATTAAAAAGTACGGAAAAAAGGTGTTGCTGAAAACTTTCCTCCAGTGAAGTGCGCTGTTCGGAACTCATTGTCTCCAATGGTGTACTACGTACGCAGGTTGCGTACATCCACAATGCACAAAATGACGATTCAAGCCTGAGTGACGTCATTCTATTTTAATAAAATGGATGTTTGATGACATATATTATGGTAAGACTACAGCTAATTCTTGCTCAAATTTATGCATTTTACTTCAGTTTTAGACTCTTGGCATATCTGGGGAAGTTTCAGCGAGGTTCTGGTGTCGCGGCAATTTTTCAAACTGGCATCACAAGCTACCTTAAATCACTCGCCTTCTGCGCTCGCAAATTTCGTCGAAACCAGCGCTGGGGAGAAAAACTGATTTTTTGTTTAGATTAATCGAGATGCGATTAATCTAAACAAAAAATCAGTTTTTCTCCCCAGCGCTGGTTTCGACGATTAATCGCGTCTCGCAGTGGTTACGGCACTCGACTACTGTTCCCAAGGACGCGGGATCGAATCCCGGCCTCGGCGGCCGCTTTTCGATGGAGGCGAAAAGCAAGGTGCCCGTGCGCTGTGTGATGTCAGTGCACACGTTAAAAAACCCCAGGTGGTCGAAATTTCCGGAGTCCTCCACTACGGCGTCTCTCATAGCCTGAGTCGCTTTGGGACGTTAAACCCCACGAACCAAACCAAACCAATCGCGTCTCGGGACTTTGAAGTGGTTGCACTGCTATATAGAATGTTATTTTTATTATTATATTTCTACAAAGTATCGCTTTCAGTCAGTAAAAAAAAAAAAAAACATACTTTACGTGATTGCTAACGTGATGTAAACATCTCACCTATATCCGTTTTTCGAGTCGATCTACAAAGTTTGCACTGACGCTTTGTTCCAACAATCCATAACTAAATAGTTAAGTAACTGCTTAATTTGAGAGTGCCGGCAACGACTCAGGAAATGCGTAATGTGCTGTGCGCGCCGAGTTGTCATGCGATCCTTTGTCTGTCGGCCTTCGAAGGAAGCTGCCTAATGGCCAGCTCCTACCTTGTATCACTCGGCTGCGGCACGTGCAAAGCTTCTTGGCTACAGAGAAAAGCGGATTTTGTTATCTGGGACGTGTCTCCTAGCTTTGAAGCGGCGGCGCTGTTAAGTGCAAGCTTACTTTATTTACAAGAATCGCAAACTGGGAAAGTTGGTGCGAATTCATACATAAGCAGCTGGAAAGACAAGACATAGGGGTAGAACGCCAGCGTTCGTGTCTTCTTTGGTTCTACAGAAAAGCCTTGTATTTCGCGCTGCTTTAGTAGGAATTATTTTATTGCGCGAGGTATTGTCTTCGGTCGATAAAATTAAAAGGAACTTTACGCGTGCGCTAGCATGACGGAAACAGCATAATGGGCCGTTTTACAATATAATCTTTAACATTTGCTTTGGCCCTACGTTAGACAAGTTCGTAATTAAAAAGTTGAGTAACAGGTCTGCACTTAATATTGAACTCTGTCGAAAAAAAAATAATGAAGACTAGACTATGCCAAAGAGACTCTCAGCTGTCCTCGGCTGGTTTCACCGCACTAATAGTGGACACACCGTCTTTTTCAAAATATTCGCTACGTTTAGCTGGGACGCTTGGTATACTGACATCATCAAACTTCAGAAAGCTTAAAGTTTCCCGCCACGCAGCAATTATACGTCCATTTAAAAGTGATTGCTGGGCTAGTTGATGCATACTCACATAAAGGAAATGTTAATAGCGCAACAAAAATGTACTAGCAAATAGGCACAATAGCGCCTGTCCTGTGTGTCTATTTGTGCCTATTTGTGAGTGTCTTTTTGTTGCGCTATTAACATTTCCTTTATGTGAATACGTCCATTTAGCGTTAAAATAGGATGGACCTGTCCACACTCACTATTTTAACGAAAATTACATTAATCGTGAGGCTTACACCTAGGAAAAGGCACATGGGCCATTATGGACGCGGTATTAAATAATTTCGAATTAATTCAACTTGCGGGGATTTAATTATTTGCACCACACTGACATCACTTATTACACGAGTGCCTTTTGCGTTTCGCATGTGTTGAAACACCGCCACCAACCCCACCGGGGTGGCGCAGTGGTTACGGCGCTCGACTACCGTTCCTAAGGACGCGAGATCGAATCCCAATCTCGGCGGCAGCATTTCGATGGAAGCGAAAAGCAAGGCGCCCGTGTGCTGTGCGATGTCAGTGCACGTTAAAGAACCCCAGGTGGTCGAAATTTCCGGAGTCCTCCCCTACAGCGTCTCTCATAGCCTGAGTTGCTTTGGGACGTTAAACCCCACAAACCAACCAAACACCGCCACCACGGCCGAGATCGAACGCGGGTACTCATGTACAGCATCATATTCAGCCCTTACCAAGTTCAATTCGCGGATTTATTTGAAGCCATTTCGAGCGAAGGTTTTAGATACGCAGCCCATGACTTCTCAGGGTTACGTGAAGTAAAAACTTTAAGAGCAGCTCAAAACATTTCAATTTGCGCAAGCAATATGCGCATATTGTCATTATCCACACAGTTTTGGAACATTTTTTCATTTCAAACATCACCTTTTGCAACCAGCTCTTTATTTACCGCCGCTCTTACGACATGCTTGCAAAATTTACTCAGTATGCTGCGCAGTTCAGCACGTATGAGTATTATCTGCTTCTTCTCATGTGCGCGTAGAAGATATTTCTTAATAAAATGCAGTACATTATCGATCGTGCACTTTTCCTTGCGCATAACACATAGCATGCATATGAAAAGATCTTCCTTTTTTTTTCTACTCTCTATATCCACCTTGCCACTGTCTACCATCTTCAGCGTAGCATCATACATACGTGAATAGGAATCTTTGGGGTGTCTTCATTGTTCGGGAGCGCCAGTGCACCGCCAAAAGAAATGGCTATATCTGTCTGCTTATATTGCGTTTAATAATGCTAAAATAACATTCGCTTACCTGTCACTCATTTCAAAGGTTTTAAATTTTTTTACTACCTTCACTTGACTCCAAACCGCTCAGCCATTTCCATCAGTCGTTTCTTTTTCTACCTTTCTACGTCTATGCCGCTCTTTTTTCCTAAATGTTTGCTATAAAAAGTATGGAGGTGGCTGTTTACAAATGGGCGATTTTCCCTAAAGGCTGTCCATAGCATGAAAAGAACTACCGGGCGTTTGTTTCGTATTTCCTTAGTTGCTATTTTTGAAGCTGCGGTTAAAGCCGCTTCACGTCTTATCACCGTTTCTGACCGTGTAAGCCGGCAAAAGTGGCCCCTTCATCTTGTCTGCACTTGGGCGAACGCCATTAGCAGAAAGTCCTGCGTGTGCGCCGCTGCGTATGACAGGTCTTTTCCAGCCAGGTGGCGTCCAAGGCTCCACATCCTAATTACTTTTTTTTTATGAAAGAAAAAGGAAATAACTCTGTGCTGTGAGACAAAGCGGTTCTTTCTTTATGTTATGGCATTCCTTTCATCTCTGGGCACGGTGTGGGCAAATTAGGAATCAGCCCGATAGCCTCCTGCGTCGGCGCGGTGTCTCTGTCTTCGCTGAAATTCGTTTATTTGTTATATGCATTTTGACTAGTAAGAATTGATGAATACACAGTTTTCTTTTTTTTTTTTTTGGCATTAGAGCCGACAAAAACTTTTCCTTTCGCTTTTGCTGTTTTTCAATTTCCTTTAAAAAGCATTTAGACCTGCAGCCATCTTGTCTCGCTCAACAAAATAATAAAGCGAGGAATTCGGATAGAAATCAGGGGGTAGGCAGGAAGGAATAACAGCTCAAGCTATTGGACTTCCTCTGAAAACTGTCGTAGCGCTAAACGTGCAGCCTGTGCCAGACTCTTTTGCCTCTAAATGTGAAACGCAATTGCATGCCTGTCAAAGAAAAATTAATAACTTTCCATGTCGTACGTTGTCAAGGATTGCCTTGGAAGAAAAGATTCGCTGCTGTTTTTCTAATTGAAGAAGTTCTAGCGGCTCTTCAAGGCAAAGCAAGGCTTCATTAAAATCATGTACAACTGGTAAACACCATTTTCTCCAGCTTTCAAAGCCAGAGAGGAGAGAAGAATTTCTAAATAGATTACAAGTTACTTTGTCTTGCTTTCAGTTATTTGTTTGACAACATGACCCTAACAAAGTAATCAGTGGAGTTGCGAAATAGCCACCCGTTATTTTTTTTTTTTTTTTTTGCCTCTCCCGAGACGGGCCACAAGAATTGTGATGGTTCACAAATTTGCTCGTGGAGGGAGTTAAACAGGCCTAGGGGCTCCTGTACTTGAATGTGCTTTCGAAGAGTTTGCAAGCCTAAAAAGAAAAAAAAACACAAATGCAAAGTTATTCTTTCAAACCACTCATTTCTTTATTAGCTGCTCTGAATTTATACAAAAATAATTAAATGTTGTTTTAGTGGTTCTTTGCTGGCACATATTGGCATTAGCATTGCCGTATAGTCAACTGTGAAATCAGGGGCGGTGATCACGTAGGGGTTCTCCACATAAATGCATCAAGGCTTTTGAAACACACAGAGTTTGTTATCCCATGAATACCTCTTGAGAGGAGGCGCAGGCCGCAGACTCCATATTTCTTTTTTTTTTTTTCAAAGTTCAGTCATTAGTAAAACATTAGTAAGCTAACATTTATATTTTGCCTTCTACAATAGTCAGTTTAGCTGTTGAAGATAGTCTTCACGAACAGTTGACTACAATGTTCGCAATAAGTTACGGTATTCATATGGTAGATTATTTAAAGCACTCTTATGTGGTAAGTCGCACAACAAAATCTTTCAAAATAGCTTTCCTCTGCTTTCCAGTTGTGTACAAAGGGCGAGAGATATATGCGCCCCCAACTGACCACGTGATACCTTTATTTAAAGACCCACAAATAAAGTAGTGTAGGTAGCACCCTTTTTCAAACGTGACAGCTTGCTGTAAGTTAAGAACTTCAACTTCTGAGCTTACATTTCTTCCTCAGGTTAATAACTAAGTATTTTGCTAATTGGAATCTATTAATTTGATTTTTGGAGCTAAAAAATACTGAAGACTACGCTACGTGATTCTAACCAACATTTAATGTTTTCCACTGGCTTAGGCGTGTCTTTTAGATGGCATTCTCGAGGCATTGCAGATGAAGCTATGTGATGTTAAGAAGACAGTGAGAGACCGGAAAGCGTGGCGTGACATGGTCCATAGGGTCACGAAGAGTCGGACACGACTGAACGCCTGAACTGACTGAACTGAGGCATGTCTTCTTTTTAAAGTTTGATTTCATTTAGTCGGCACATTTCCATAAGCGCTGAAAGGAAAGCAAAGTTGATACAAGTAGATTTCGTTTTAAGATATCTAGTTTATTTCTTCAGCATTTTAATGCAGATGTTGGCGTATACAAGGAAACACTTAAATAATGTTGGATGTCATCATCATCATCATCATCATCATCAGCCTGATTATACCCACTGCAGGGCGAAGGCCTCTCCCATATCTCTCCACTTAACCCGGTTCTGTGCTAGCTGCATCCACTTGACCCCTGCGAACTTCTTAATCTCATCCGCCCACCTAACTTTCTGTCGCCCCCTGCTACGCTTTCCTTCCCTTGGAATCCAGTTTGTTACCCTCAGCGACCATCGGTTATCCTCTCTTCGCACTACATGTCCTGCCCATGTCCATTTCTTCTTCTTAATTTCCACTAGAATGTCGTTAACTTGAGTTATTTCTCTGACCCACTCTGCACGCTTTCTATCTCTTAATGTTACCCCTACCATTTTTCGTTCCATAGCCCTCTGGGTTGTCCTCAACTTAAGTTGAACTCTCTTGGTTAGCCTCCACGTTTCAGCCCCATAGGTGAGTGCAGGCAAGATGCAACTGTTGTATACTTTCCTCTTGAGCGATACCGGTAAGCTGCTAGTCATAATCTGCGAGTGCTTGCCAAATGCGCTCCATCCCAATCTTATTCTTCTTGTTATTTCCTTTTCATGGTCCGGATCTGCGGTTACTACCTGTCCTAAGTAGATATATTCGCCTACTACTTCCAGTATTTCGCTACCTAATGTAAACTCCTGTTCCTTCCCGAGGCTGTTGAACATTACCTTAGTCTTCTGCATATTGATTTTCAAGCCTACCTTTCTACTTTTCCTGTCTAGGTCATCAATCATTATTTGCAGTTCATCTCCCGAGTTGCTTAGCAAGGCAATGTCATCAGCAAATCGCAGATTACTGAGGTATTCTCCATCTAGCCTTATCCCTAACTGCTCCCATTCCAAGTCTCTGAATACTTCCTCTAAACAAGCTGTGAATAGTACTGGGGAGATTGTGTCTCCTTGCCTAACACCTTTCTTTATGGGAATTTTGTTACTTTCTTTATGCAGAACTATGGTTGCTGTGCAGCCACTATATATATCTTCCAGCACTTTCACGTACGGCTCGTCTACCCCCTGATTTCGCAATGCGTGCATCACCGCCGAGGTTTCAACTGAGTCAAATGCTTTTTCGTAATCAATGAATGCTATGTATAAGGGCTGGTTATATTCCGCGCATTTTTCTATCACCTGATTGATGGTATGGATATGATCGATAGTAGAGTACCGTTTCCGAAACCCTGCTTGATCCTTTGCTTGATTGCAGTCTAAGGTTGTCCTGATTCTATTAGTGATTACCTTAGTAAATACCTTATACGTAACAGACAGTAAGCTGATTGGTCTGTAATTTTTAAGGTCCTTAGAGTCCCCTTTCTTGTGAATGAGGATAATGTTTGCATTCTTCCATGCTTCCGGTACCGTCGATGACACCAGGCACTGCGTATACAGAATGGCCAGTTTTTCTAGCACGATATCCCCCCCGTCCTTCAGCAAATCTGTAGTTATCTGATCCTCTCCAGCTGATTTCCCCCTTTTCATAGTTTCTAGTGCTTTCTTGACCTCGTCCTTCGTCACTGGTGGAACGTCTGACTGTTTTTCCCTACCGCCAATCTCATTACGGTCCTGACTACTTTGGCTACTGTAGAGATCTGTATAGAACTCCTCGGCTACTTTGACTATCTTGTCCATATTAGTGATGACGTTGCCCGCCTTGTCCCTTATCGCATACATCTGGTTTTTGCCTATGCCCAATTTTTTCTTTACCGCTTTAAGGCTTCCCCCGTTCTTTACAGCATGCTCAATTTTCTCCATGTTATACTTCCTTATATCGGCCACCTTGCGCTTATTGATTAGCTTTGATATCTCGGCCAATTCGATCTGGTCTGTTGGATTGGAAGCTTTCATACTCTGCCGTTTCTTAATCAAATCTTTCGTCTCCTTAGACAGCTTACCGGTATCCTCTCTAACTATCCTACCGCCTACTTCTACCGCGCACTCAGTAATGATATCTCTGAAATTATTGTTCCTTGCCTCTAGGGTAATGTCGCCATCCTCAGTTAGAGCTGAATACCTATTCTGTAGCGAGATCCTGAACTCTTCTGCCCTCCCCCTCACCGCTAATTCGTTGATGGGTTTCTTTCTTACTAATCTATTGCGTTCCTTCTTCAGATTTAGGCTAATTCGGGACCTCACCATCCTGTGGTCACTACATCGAACTTTTCCGATTACCTCTACATCCTGCACAATGGCGGGGGTTGAACACATTATGAAGTCGATTTCATTTTTAGTCTCTCCGTTAGGACTTTTCCATGTCCATTTTCGGTTCTTCCGTTTGCTGAAGAAGGTATTCATGGTATACATCCAATAATAAATGTTGGATGTAGTAAGCTGATTAACCGATTTCTAATGGTCACTTTACCCTATTGCATGTAGGAGTCTGGGAACTGGTTTCCATCGCAAAGGCTTAAGCGGCCGTTAGTTGTAGACGTATCACTTTTTGAAACTGCGAAAACACTATTACCCGTGGTGCTTTGGCACAATGTATGCAAAATGTAGCGAATTTTGCATAATTGTAGCATATGAATCAACGTCTATCGCTGCACGTCGCTGTGTGTCTCGTGTCACATAACCTTCTCTCTCGTAGGGTGTGTAGCAGCGAGCAGCGGCGTGCAACGCAGCCCATGGGATGGAAAATGGTCGCCTGGCTGGCTACGCTTAATAGGGGGTGTTGTCACGTGAGCGCTAACGTAAGGCTCTTTCAGAGGAGGATGCGCTGCGGCCGAATATTTTTTAACCATAGCGATGAGTGTTAACAATGTTTTTGAAATTCTGAGGGATTAAATACCTATTACTGTCAGTCAGATATTATTTCCTGAAGCACAACTCTAAAACTATAACAGTTACTGCCACCGTCATTTCAGCTTTATTTCCCCCAGATCAAGTAGCTCTCTGAAAATACCTATGAACAGTTCTGTGCCGCCTCTAAACGCAAAAATGGGCAGTTAAAAAGAACTTTCGCTACTTCTAGGTGCAGATACGGTATTTATTCAAATACTTTCCTACATCCGCGCTCAATATCAACAAAGGAACAAGTGGGCTTCAGAAATCTTGACGTCACGTAGAAATCGATTCCTATTCAACCAGAAACGTAACACTAATTTAGTCTTGATTTTATGTACCTGATAGAAGCTGCCGCTAGGGATCCGCAGCGTTGGTCCTGTGGTTAGGGCGTTCGACTGCTGTGCTCAAGGATGCGTGATTGAATCCCGGCCCCGGCATCCGCTTTTCGATGGAGGCAAAAAGCAAGGCGATCTTGTGCTGTGCGATGTCAGTACACGTTGAACAGCCACAAATGGTCGATATTTCCGGAACCGTCCACTACGGCGTGTCTAGTAGCCTGAGTTACTTTGGGACGTTAAACCCAGACTAAACCAAACCTAAGCTGTTGCTGGCAATTTCGACAATAATAAATAATTGGTTTCGCTTAATGGGTTTAATGTGAAAAAGCGTCTCAAGCTATGAGAAAAGCCTTAGTAGAGCACTCCGGAAATTTTGACCGCCTGGGGTTCTTTAACGTACACTGACATCCGAAGGCACACCGGCACCGACTGCCGCGGCCGGGATTCAATCCGGCATCTTAGGCACAGCAGTCGAGCACCCTAACCACTGCACCACCGCGGCGGGGCTTTATGGTTAAAAATATATTATTAGCGCATAAATGCTTCACAAAAGAATTTGTCGATGCCATCCGTTTTCCGGCGCTAGCTATCATACTTTCCTGTCTATGCTTCAAGCGACCTATAACGTGGCACATGCACGGTGACGTGACGAACCAGAGCACGTAGCTGCGGTAGAGCACCGAGGGTGGAAAAAACACGCCGCACAACTGGGCGATGCCACAACCTGCGCCCAAGCGCTCTGGCACCTGTGATAGTTACACTAACG
Organism: Amblyomma maculatum; assembly: GCF_055883805.1. Taxonomy (NCBI): domain Eukaryota; kingdom Metazoa; phylum Arthropoda; class Arachnida; order Ixodida; family Ixodidae; genus Amblyomma; species Amblyomma maculatum. Next base: position 50,610,392 of record NC_139349.1, on the reverse strand, counting down.
TCGGCAGCGACGCCAAAGCTCGTCATCATCAGTCGCTCTGTGATCCAACCGCGGAGCGGAGTGTCATGTTCTGATAGCTGCTTACCTGTCACACGTCGAACAGAGAGAGGAACGACGCTTTTCGGTCGCTGCCTTGCTCAATGGGCCATTAGACTATTTTTGCCAAAAAATAGTCAATTTGCATCTTTAGCAACATTCTTGTTTGTTATGTTCTGTTCATTTGTCATCATCAAAAGCAAATAAGTAGTATCAAAAGCAAATAAAACAATACAAAAGAATGCATTCCGACTGCAATTGATCACCTACTTTTTCTAGGTGTGTAGCTGCCATGTTTAGATTTTCAAGCGTCGCGGTCCTCCTCACGAAAATATATGCTTTTACATAATTTATCGTTAATGATTTTTCTCCGCTACACATCATGGTAGTGGCCGCCATAATAAATGTATATTAGCTTTCAACTTTTGAGTACATGTACGTCAAGAAGACCTAATTACTGGGAATTCTAGCCTAATAACAGCACCTGTCGAGCAAGAAATATTCTGGGCAGGTGCTGTCAATATTCTGAGTACTGTCCTTTCTAAAATTATGAGTAACAGCGTGTATATGACGCCACAATCTGAGATGTTGTACCTGCTGTTCTAGCTGACATTCAATCAAAACATTTAACTGGGGCTTAACCATCACCTCATGTCAGGTATAGAAAAACTCGGAGTATTAGTGCTGTTTGTGAATCTTATTATAGATAATTTTCTGAATACTGAAAAACAGTGTGCTGAAAAAAATATATTTCGTTGTGATATTTCTTCATATTTCTTCTTGTGTTGCGCAGACAAATTACTAATTGCAGCTCCATTTTCTCCATCTTGGAGGTGTGTATTGAAGTTCCATGAGAAAGCAAAAAATAAATAGAAGATGTTGCACTGAGGCGCGATAAAGAAACGATTAGGAAAGGCAACGATAAGAGACGTACGGGAATTCTACTTGGTGGGCTTTAGAACAAACAGCAGCTTATTATATTCTAAACGTAATTAAAACCAGGAGACGTGTGTGAGCAAAACGTAATGCGGGGAGCAGGATAAGAAAATGAGTTAGACTAACTGTATATTGACGAAGAAGGTAATATTGCCGGCGGGCGTCCGAGAGAAAGGTAGGTGGATGAGATTATAAATTTTATGAGGTTATGTTAGCCGCGACTGGCGTTGGTTTCAGCTAATTGAAGATCGATAAGAGACTTCTTTTTTATACAGCGGGCTCAGCTCGGCTGATAGGGGTAGTGAGTATTCTCAGAGCAATATGTCTAATATTCATATTGCAGACCTCATCATTTCTGTAGCTTGTAATCAGAAAGTTAGTTATTTCGCTGTTTTGGGTCACCTGTTCCCGCCTATTTTTTTATATTTTTTTTTGTTAAACATACCGCTTTTCTTCGGGCTTCTTTCGGAGAAAATCTCTTCAGAATTAGGCCGCAAATATTTATAATCGAATTGTTATAGTAGCATCTTACTATGTGTAGCCAAGCGAACTGCGAAGAAAACGCTACGAGGAAGCAGTGCGATTGATATGCTGACAGTCGTTTACATTATATTTGCAATGTTAGCCTTAAGCGTGTTGCTAAGACTGCGTGCTATCATTGCTTTGAAGGACCGTCTCACAAAGGAAACAGGAAATTCGGGGAAATGTCCCGAATGATTTTTTTTTTCGTTTTTGCATTTGTAAGTTTTAACAGTAGTAACAACAGTTAGGGCAACAAACCAAGCTAAGCTGTGTAACAGGAAGGCTGCGCCGTTTGCACGACGATGGAGATCGCATTTCAGGCAGCTGAAATCAGTCCTTACATCGAGTCACTCGAAGCGACAATTACGGAGCGGGAGTGGTGGGCCCTCCGACGCGCAAAAACCCCTGGGTTTACCACCTCGGTCCCATTTCAATCTCGGAACTCGCGCCTAGTGCCGCAATCAGCCTTCGCTTCGGCAACCCGAATCAGTCTCTCGCGATACCTATCTCGGCATCGCTATACGTGCTGTGTGGGAAAAGCATCCGACAGCGAGACATACAGATTTATCATCCTTTCTTTGTGTGTGTGAGATGCATGAACTTTGCACACGTCGCAAAACACATTATCTAAGCGCTAGCTTACTTTAATAGTTTTTTTTTTCTTCTGTAAGTTCTCTATTCCTGCGTGGCAGCTGCTTTCGTTTCTGATACGGTGGGCTGGCGCTTGCTGGCCGAGGCGAGATAGCGTCCCTTAATTAACGGCAGTTCCTGCCACAGCGTCGCACCATATGAAACTTAGGGCGTGGCGGACGAGGACGACGCCGCAGCACGCTCCCGTGCGCCGCGGCGTTCGCGGTGCTCAAGCCAGCGCCAGAATCCAACGGCGCTCGTTAACGACGCCCAAGGAGTCACGTTGCAACGTGGTAGAGGAGTGCCGCGGTCGGAATGCGTAGACGCACGCGGTTTATTTCTTTGGGCGAACATGGGCGCGCTCAATTTGCGTTGATGCAGAGGCCTCTGCGCGTGCTCACCTCTTTCCTTCCACAACGGCCTTCCTCCCCTTAACCAAACCTTACTTTCCCACCGAACCCGCCCACACAGGCGGGGGGCATAAACGCGTGCTCGCGCACGAGCTGCCCTGGGCCAGGCGTTTGCGTGAAAGTGCACGCTAGAGAGTCCCGCTAGATGGCTGCACCGACTCCGCATCGATACTTTGGCCAAACCGGGGCTGGCTTCTAGGACTTAACGACGTCGTGACGAGCTTTGCTGGACTTTCTCCCCATGCGACGACCGGCTGTGCGAGATGCGTGCCTCAGATATCCCGAGCGGATTTATGGTGTGGGAGAGAGTGATGTTTAATGAAAGCTTCGGGGCCATCTCTGCAACATGTGTGAGCAGATAGAAAAGTGTAATGGCATTAATATGGGCGAAAATATAATATTAGTGGTTCCACTAAGCGAACAAACAAAACTTTAACTCAAACTGCATATAGTCGCAGTAGGAGCCTGTTATTTGCTTGATACTTTATCCTGTTAAGATAAATTTAAAAAAAAAATGACCAAACAAAAAGCAAACGACCCTACGAAAACAGCCTCAGTTGAGTTCTCTGCAGAGACTGTTGCGGACCAGGCATGCGCTTCACCGAATGGTTAAAAGGTGAATTTCTTAACTGATGGCTTTTACGAAGCTTACGAAGTGCTCGTGGAACACCTAAGTCTGCTACAGAGTACAAATGAAAAATAATGTGACAGTATTTCCTCCACTGTCATGTGCTTTGGGAGCTTAGTTGCAGATAAATTTAAGGTTTGCTGCGTTCTTCGCAATATCAGACAGAGAAGTAATGTCTTTCGAGTATTTTCGCCTAATGTAGGCAAGCTAAAGTGTTTCTGAGATCACGAAATGAAAATAATGCTTCGGCTTAACATTGTGTTTGATGGCTGGAAAAAGAAGTGTTTTGGCGCTTAAACCAAGATGAATAACAGTAGGCTAAGCTTGCGTCCGTGGTTTACTAAGAGTTGTTTTTATGTTATCAACAGCTTATTTTATTCCGCGTCTTGAACGGAGGCAGACGCAGCGCCAAGATCTTTCTTTTAAAAAGGTTGAGCGACATTTGTGAAGCTCCGTAGGAAAGAAAATTTATTGAGCGATTTTCTTTTCTTTGAGGCTTTATGAATAAGCCATTATTACCTGCATGCAACATGGATTTTTCTTTTCAGTTTTTAAACGGATATTTATCGGGCAAAGTTATTTGAAACGGAAGAAAAGAAAACCATTAAGCATTTATAATTCAGCTTAGTGGTATGCGCAAATCGTCGATATTTAGAAACTTTCCAACCTTAGTATTATAAACACGGGAAGCAGCGAAATACTTTTTGAACAGTTCTTAGTATTGAAATGCATTTTGCTTAATTTCTAAATGTAATGAAAATTCTGTGTGCATCCCTCATTTGACGCGCAGAAACGCATGATTCCTGCTTGCGTAGAGCTGTGCATGACGAGGATTCGCAGACCTCTCTACTGTAAATATAAAAAAGTGCCCTGATGGGGTGAAAGGATAACTGGTACTTGAAACCGCGGAAAACTCGAATTATAGTGCGAGCACGTCCAAGTGACATAGCCCAAAATAAAAAAATCTACGAGCGGAACACGCAGCACGTCCCACGCATTTTCAAGTGTTGGATATGGGCAAACTATACTTATCCTGAACTTCTCGCCCCGATAAATTTCACTTCAATAAACTCTTTAGAAGTGGCATCTTACTGAACGCGGTACAGACAATTTCTCTGTGTAAATAAAAGCATATACTCTTTGATTAGCTTCATAAACAGATGGAGACTTGTAAATAATAATTTATTTCAGGTAACTATACAGCTCTTAAACGCTCGAGGAGCCTTTACAACAACCACTGGTCACATAAAAATGCAATTATACTCAAAGCTGGTTCCGAAAGATGTTTGCCAAGGATGGCCTCTGTAAATTGTTTCTGTTTTATAAAGCTATACGCCTGGGTGGATATGATGGCAGCCACATCTGAAAAATATGACGCTCGCCCATCGGTGTTAATGCACCCTCGCGCATTATTGCAATCTTTCATCTTCTTTCTTGTTCATTTTTTTCTAGCTAGCCTGCAAAACGACGCAATGTGAGATCTCTTTCTTGTCTTCAAGTAAAGCAATAGCTGGGGCAATCAAGCTCCTATTAAAAATGAAACAAATCTGATAGACTGTGAATATTCCTTTTTTTTTGCAGCAGCAGCAGCAGCAGCAGATGATTTTGTGTTGCATAACTTTGTGTTGATGCTCGCTTTTTTAAACCACTGGAAGACATGTATTTTGTTTTTATAAACATATTTGCTAACCTTAAAACACGTCGTTTCTGCGTTCGCCCATTCTCTAAACAGAAACGAACGATTGAGAGAGCGTCACGCCTTGACATGCATTTCACATTTTTTTAAAACAAAATAAATAATGGGCTTCTCGTTTTTCTTGGTTCAACTGCCGTTCCCTCTGCACTCATGGTTTGCTATTCAGGCGCACCCCTCTGCTGTTTGCTTACCTGGGTACTGTTGAAATTTGCCACTTCTCTCAAGTCTATTCGTTCATTTTGTTATTAAAACAGCCAACGCTAAGATCAGACATATTTTGGGACAAAAGTGCAACAGTTACGAGGATCGCAATGAGTGGAAAGCTTCAGAATTGTGACTTGAAGCTTATACAGCAGATATGCATAACCCTCCAGCAGCAAAAAAGTGGAAAATGTGACCAATGGAGGCTATTGGCAAGCTAAGGTTTGTTTTTGCCTTACGAAATGAGAAGAGATGGCTGCTTTCTTTCTTCCTAACTCTCGTGGGCTGCAACACATCGTCAATCTCACAATGAGCGCACTTTCGTTTAGATTTGAACACATAGTAAAGAACTAGAGCTTATTGCCCACACGACCGCTTTCTTTCTGCAATGGATAGCCACTATAAAGACATCTGCCAATTGTGACCTCGTGCAGGCTATTTGGGACACTCCTTAGTCTGTTTTCAATGGGGCCGAGGTGAATGAAATCGAACTCAATGAAATCTTTATTTTCAACCTGCTCCTCCACAAATGCACTGCAAAAGAAAAAAGAAAAAACAAAGAAGTGTCAATAGAGAGCTTAACGTGTACGCAGATTTACGTTAAACGCTGCAGTTAGCCGAGCAATACAACATTTTAAATACTCATATGCGAAAATGCTTAGACAGTACAAAGCACCAAAATACATAAGCACTGCTCACAAAAACGCAGCCCACGCACAAGAGCACTGCACCCACAAAAAAGCATATTCGGAATATGTTACTCGTATTAGCACGCATAATTATATGGGCAGTAAAAGAAGTGAATATATGATATTTAATTACTTCAATAATTAATTGATTGCGGATGATTGCGTTATCTATCGACCTATCGCTAACAGCAACGATACTAAACTGTTACAGAACGACATGAATTACATCGAATCCTGGTGTAGCAAATGGCTCATGTCCCTAAACACAAATAAGACGTCATTAATTACATTCCTCCGTAGACAGTCCTTTCCTTCACCTTCGCATTATATATTTGGTTCTAAAATTTCCGCAGCTGACTATTATAAATATCTTGGTGTAACCATTACCCGTTCCCTCACTTGGTCTACTCACGTCTCTAACATTGCTAAAGACGCCAATCGCACGCTTGGTTTTTTACGCCATAACTTGCGACTTTAACCTCCTTCTGTCAAACTGCTGACCTATTTAACGCTCGTCCGTCCCAAACTGGAATACGCATGCGCAGTTTGGGACCCTCACCAGTCTAACCTTTCCCTCACCCTCGAATCCATCCAAAATCGTACAGCAAGGTTCATTCATTCAGACTGTTCATATAACTCAAGTGTTACTGATTTGAAGACAAACTGTATTCTCATTTCCCTCCAATCACGCCGCAAAATAGCCCGACTGTGCCTTTTTCAAAAATTTTACCATTCATCACTAGGAAACTGTGCCATCATGCCTTGTCACCGCGTATCCCATCGACTTAATCACAATAAAGTAGTATACCCGCCATCCGCAAATGCCACTGTACATCTAAATGCTTTTTTGGTCCAGACAGCAAAAGGACTGGAATCGCCTTCCTGCCGACGCAGTTCACGCTCATCCAGCACAATTCAAAGCGTTCATTGAAAGACTCGCCAATGAACTGTAGCAGCCAACCCCTCATGTAATACCCCCATAGGGGCATTTGAGGTATAAATAAATAAATAAATAAATAAATAAATAAATAAATAAATAAATAAATAAATAAATAAATAAATAAATAAATTTCAGATAGCCACTTATGTGGGCATTGTCACAGTCGGAGTCCGTTATCCCTCTCCCATTTTGTTTTCTGTAAAGCTTTCTTTGCCTCACTACGACTACTCTAGAGGAGAAGACTCCTTTCTAAAGGGTGATCCCTCTTCTATTTTATTTTCTGTAAAGCTTTCTTTGCCTCACTACGACTAATCTAGAGAAGAAGACGCCTTTCTGAGGGGTGAAAAGGTATAAATTAGCTTTCTACTTAAAATCACACTGGATGTTCATTTCTGTGATGAAAAAAAAATTAAAAAACAAGTTCGCTAAAAGAAAAAAAGAGTAATCTAGCGTAACCATAACAGTGCGGAATGGAAGTATGTCTTGAAGAAGAGAAGAATGCTGAAAGGGCTGCCAATGGAAATGCGTTGAGTAGATAAGGATTTTCCTTTTTCTTTCCCCCCAAAAACGTAGACATAGTTTGCTTAAATTGTTTGCACTTTTTTCGATCAAGTCGAAAATACATAGCTTAAGCTAAGCAACTTGGCAACAGTCCTTTGCTTAGCTTTCTACACCCCTGCAATATATCTAGGACTGCAAATGATTAGATCAACAGATAATGAGTCTTAATATACCTTTAAAAAAGACACAACCAACATTATTCTGCAAGAGATGTAAATGGTGGTTTGTTGAATAGTACATGTCATGAGGTATCTGCAGTGTAAAGTGCAACCAAATTGGGGAAAACCTGCCAGGAAACACGGCTTCGTATATCTTGATGTGGGCGTTGTATTCTATCCAGAATGTTGTAAAGGAGAGAAGGCGACTCAGCAGGCTACTGTAAATTAACAAATAGGAAAAGAAGCCACGCAAAATAAACGTTTCATAAAAATCGGCTACCGCTCCTCACCACAGCAATTATTAAAGAATGGGCATTCGTGATCGGTTATGCATGAACATATTTCGTTCAATTATGCTAGACACATGTTTTGTCCAGACAGCCATTTGGATTTCCTGTGTGTGCAAACGTAAGTGCTCTTATGCAGCAAAGTTAGCATAAATAACTGAACCATTTAACGAAACAATATTTAGATGACATGAACCCTTTTACTTATCTTCTAAATTATGAAAAGTGGTTCCTCTTAAATTCCTCCAAGTGAAATTACACGTAAATATATCTAAGATTGTATATACTGCTGAGATACGATCCTGTTCCAACTTTGTTCGACCTTGCTTTTGACGCATCGCAGCCCTGGAGCGAACGAGAGGTTTAATTATTCACACTTCTCTCAGTGCGCACGCCTCCAAGCGAAGCTCGGCGATGCGGAAAAGTTGACACGACAGCCGCAGCCGACGCACTCGTCAGAGCCGGGCCGTTTCAGCCGACGAAGATGCTTTTGTCGAGCGCGTCTCTGCGCGGGCTTGTGTGTGTGCCCGGCTGCAGTGTGTGTATCTGAACGGTGCCTGGAAACGCCGGAGCTCTTACGCCCACGTACACCACCCTGGTGCCACACCCATCGCTGTGCCGTCGGCGACGCCAGCAGTGAAGTGATTGGAAAGCGTTGCGAAGTGTTCTGGCGCGCACAAAAAGCAAAACAGAAAATTTCGATTCGTGGCGCATTAGGGGGCGGCTTCAAGCAAACGCTGGCGCGGCTCGTGGCAGTTTGTATAAGAAAAATGTCATTAATACGCCCAGACGCTGTCGGTTTTCACAGTCGGATCCACCCTGACGAGTGACCACAGTACAGAAAATTCTTCGATAGTTGCCTGCGCTGTGCGATGCAGTAAGAGGGTCTTGATGTATCAAACAAGGCGGGAGTGTAAAAGATAAAAAGAGGAAAATGAAGGGGGAAGGGGAGAAGAGGAGAGGAGTACTTTTTTATCTTGCGCAAACTAGACGTGCAAATGAGTTACTGAAGCAGAGAGGTCGACGTCTAAGAGGACGCAAATTTAATTTTCTCTTGATCATTCGGGTGCCACTAATGCGCGGAATGAGATTAAAGCAGCATATGCAAATTACATGAGGCCGTTATTTCTTGTTTGAAGCCTGACAGGAGAAACAACGAAGTGCGAATTACGTGCGCTGCCTTTTTGTTCGGTTTTCTACGTCGGTAGGGTGTGCGTAACTTTAGTAACTAGTTTTAACTGACTAGTTATTGTCTAGAACAAGGCCTGGTTAGAGGCCGAACATGTTGTGTCATGTACAAAAAGCAGACAATAACCAATGCATGTGTACAGGCAGAAGTTATAAGTATGAATGTCATATAGAAACGGATTATGGGCATCACTGCAAATAAAAGGTTGTAAGCAGAGCTTTTTATTAAAGCAAGATTTGAATTAGTGCAGGTAAAAATAGGGTGGAAGAGCTTAGAAGCCTGCTGTTTTAAGTTTGATAATTAACCAAGCTTTGCACATTGAAATGGCACTCCTATTATGCGTATCTTAGTTGCAGAGTCGCTATGCGTTATTTGTTGTGACTAGGCTCTATTATGAAGCAAAAAGAGATCATAATTCTTTTCCTGTTCTCATTGCATTGCTGACATAAGAAAAATCGGCTATGAACCACGGAGAACAAGACGGTTCTTGACTTGCTTAGTGACACGTGGTGCCGCAAAGTTATGTCTGTACAAAATCTTCCGCTTTTCAAAAGTTTGCTGTGGAGAAGAATGACCTTTCAACCAATAACTATCAACGTTATCAGTGGTGACACTTACTATAGCATTACAGCAGTAGGAACACGACCCCTTTCATAAGATACAAGCGTTTTTTCTGCTGGTTCTGCGCGGAAATGTTTATTCCAATGTATTACCATAGCGGCACCACGCCGCTCTCTTGAGGCACTCGACTGTTGATTCTGAAGCGGGGGATTCGATTACTGCTGCAGCGGTGGTATTCCGATGGAAACGAAACACTAGACGCACGTGTATTGTGCGATGTCAGTGCTTGTTAAAGACCACAGGTGGTTCAAACTTGTGGTGCCCCCACTACGTTGTGTCTCATAGCGGGTTCGTCTCTGCGACTTTAGGCCTTATCAGCGAAACCAAATAGAACAAATCTGCGTTATTTCCACTTTCTTATTCAATGAAATCTCAGTATCCTTTTCCCTTCTCTCACTGTACGCCGTCTGATTGATTTATTCTTCAGTGACGAGTATTTATGTATATAGGGGAATACAGAACAAACTAGATGTCTTGCTTCCTGACCAACCAAAATAATGTCTTTTGTTTTGCAGGAATTCTATTACAGCACTGGAAGCTCTAAGGTGGCACGTGATTCTGTCCAGTTGCTTGCATATCACGATTTTTACTCACCATAAAATCTTTCTGAATCAAAAACGTTTTTACACCAATGCGGTCTCCTTTGAAGGGGCGTGATTTTGAGTTTGAGGAAATAGCCAGTTTAAAACGAAGGAGAAATTACTTACTCTCCCTATTATCACATATTCTTTCTGCCTTTAAAGGTTCCCTTGAGCATTGGTGGTCACCGATCAAATGATCAGATCATTTGATCATTTCGGATCAATTGATCTGGCAGCGTTCCTTGCTGGTTGTGTCAGTAGAGTACAGCATCGGGGAAAAAATGGCCACAGGTTCAAACCACAGATCAAGTCGAGTTTTTTTCTTAAAGCCCGAATATTGTATGAAAGGCGCAAAAGCGTTCTCTTAAAGTTTCTATAGCAGCTCGTGAGTGCATAATAATCAATACAAATTCTCTTATAACAAATTATAACACAATGAATGCATGCATGCCTTTTGTGATGGCGTTTCACATATTCAGAATGTTCATAACACACTAGATATCATCGACAACGCTATTGGACGCCAGAATTGTGTTTTTTTTTCTCTCTCTCTCTCTTTCTCTGCAACACAGACAGCCTTCTTGCGTTCAAGTTCTCGCGTGGAATCGATTGGTTAATCAGGTACCCCGCTTATTTCGTCTACCATCCTACCTTACGAGAATTCAGAGGATAATAAAAGATGTAGCGGTAAGTTGCGGCATGGGTCAGACCGCCGATCTTAACGCTCTAAGAGCAGCAAACGTGCGCTGTCCACGAACGCATCCGTACGTGCAAAACCGGCCCGAAAAACTCTGCGCGTAATTGCTCTTGACGGAACATTCCACTATCATTAACGCCGGTAATAATCCGTGAGTGAAGGCCTCAGCTCCAGACATGCGTGCAAGCAGTGGCGCTGGTCGAACGCCCTCGGTAATCAGAGAGCGAAATCAAAGTGCAAACAAGAAAGTAAAATAAAATAAAAAAGAAACGTATAGGAGGTCCAAAGACAAAAGGGAAGCGGAAAAGTAAAAGTTGTTTCCGCGGTGGTTTATCTCACGGTGCGTATGGCGGAGGCAAGGCCTCGTTTTCGCACAGCGGGGCTGGAGGTAAGTGAGGAAAGTAAAGAAACGTCAAAGGGAAGGGTTCCTTCCGCTCCATTTAACCTAAAGAGGAGACCGCGTTTGGCGCTCCGAGAATGTTTGCGTTGCCCGGCCAGAGTGAAACAAAGCAGGCAACATTGATGTTCCTTATCACCCGAGACGTGATTTCTGGGCGCCTTCCTGGCCTCCAGCGACAAGACTAGCTACCGTTGGCCGCGTGGAACGCCGCGCCTTGGCTCGCGAAGCATGGCCGGCGGGCGCTCTTTCGTTGACATCTTTCCTTCCGGTGAGTGAGCTTTTCTCGCTGCCTCCAGGCAGTTTGGCGCCCCAAACGTGGGCTGCTATTCCATAGCTTCCTCCTTTTTCATCCTCCCCACATCTCTTGTCTTTCTTTTCATTCGGCAGCCTTTGAAAGCCTCGAGCCCTGATTGCTTTCCTTTGTGTTCGCCTTGCGTACTCGTATACACTAGACGATCATGCTTTCTCCCTACGCGAGAAATATAAGGCGTTAGAGTAAAGGGAGAGTACTAAGAAAAGCGGAACTCATAGCAATCGCCCCAACCAGAGCTCTTTAATATTACAAGTTGCGAAACGTCCGATAGGGCACATGAAAAAAAAAAAAAAAAAAAAAGAACAGCTGTTTTGATCGGTCAAAATTCGGGTTTGTACAAATAGTGGCGGCGCCGCGGCCACAAAAGGAAACTGTGTCTAAATTGCAAACTTCAGACCAGTGATAAATGCACGGTTAACAGGAAAATCAAATATTTAAAAGGATTGCAGTAGTTAAAATTTCTACAAATAAAAAAAAGGCGAAAGAAAAAGAGTAATTTGCTGAAGGCAATGACGGAAAAAGCAGAAAGCTTCTATTGACCGTTTCTAGATGGCGCGACAGTTCATAGACATCCGAAAAGTGCATATTGAAACCAGTCACCTTTTGAAGCGAGGTTTCCCAACTGGTATGGCCTAAAAGCTTTGGCTCCACCCGCAAAAAAAAAATAATAATAATAAAAAAGGGGATTCAGTGCACATTTTTACGAGACAGGTACTCTTGAAACTTGCACACACACACTTCACAAAGCTTCTATTTTCCGTCCAAGATGATGAAAGAACACCGACAGTTAGTCCCATTCAAGGCGTTATGTTGAACTGGGCACTGCTATCACCAAAACTTTTGGATGCAGAGCAGCGGCACAATTAGGAAGGTGCACGTCCTGCTTATTTCTCTGTCCTTCTTCTAAACTGTTCCACGATAGCGCTGTTCAAGGCACCATGTCTGAGTTTTCTGTTACAGGAACATTTAAGCAAATTGCAAAACACCAGCCACAAGGCCTGCATGCAGGTGATTGCAAACACTGTAAGCCCCATAAAAAATAAGGCAGCCACGATTGGAAGGAAGCTCGGATAGTGCCCCGTGCAAAGAAAGCTTGCAGAAAATTCTTGGAGGCCCTCTTCCCCGTTTAAACACGTGAAGGTTGCGTCAGCACTGGTGATATTGCACTCACGGGAATTCAGCTTAAGCAGGTGACAATAGAACAAATTGACACGCATGTTCAGCAATGAATCATATTTTCTTGTTATATGCACTCTTGTGTCAAATAAAATTTCAGTTTATAGGTGCTCTGCGTAGTTGTCTCGTTTTGTTGTTGTTCCTAATCATCGCAATACCATGGTCGTCTTTGTAGCCTTTCAAACATAATTTGACCTTACTGACGACTTATTCGACGGAATTGAATTACTAAGAAGAGCTCTGTCATCTATCTTTCTGGCTGTTTTTAGGTGTGCGCAGATATTCATAAATTTTGAAAAGCGAATCAAATTTACTCGTGCTCAATTATCCTAACGAATGAAAAGATGTATTTTGGAAACTATTTCAGCCGAATCGAATGTGTCATAAGCTTTTTCGAACATTTTTTTTAAATTATTGCCACAAAGTTCGAGAGAGTCCAGCTTTAGTATTTTACTTTGGCGACTGTTCCACAAGCAGGGCCCTCACCGACGCTGCGTACTATATTCTGCGGCTATTAGCGTACACAAAATGGAGGCTTCAGTGCAATTACGTGCTCCATGCTCCATAAATAGGGGCCATAAATTATCTTTAAGACTGCATGATGCAACAACGCATAGGCATGTGTTAACTCTATTACGTGCTTAAAAATTACTCCGTTTTTATTGACACCAAAAGAAATTAAACAGCAGCCACGCCTGAGAGTATGTGTTTTGCGGCAGTACGCTTATAAGCCACTGTTTCCGTGATCATGCTAGATCACGGGGACAATGGCTTATAAGCGCACTGCCGCAAAACACATACTCTCAGGCGTGGCTGCTGTTTAATTTCTATTGGTGCCAATAAAAACGGAGTAATGTTTATGCACGTAATATGCGACACCCATAGAGTTAACACACTGACTTAGTGTTGCGGCAACTTAGGGGAGATTATCATTGCATCTTTTAAGCCATACCGCTGCACTGCCGCTAGTGCGTGAATGTTTCACACTGTTGCCCGCTTTTTACGCTTATTGGCAAAAGTCGCAAATATTAGTACATCTATTCTATTCGATTCGTATCAGATTCGTATTTGATTCATATTTTACTTGTATTCTATTCGGCAACAAAGTTACACCATTCGTTTTCGATTCGGTCTGCGAAAAGTACTATTCGCACACCTCTAGTATCTTGTGTATTAGCGCCTTGCACTTTATTACGAACAAGGCCAGGTACCCAATATGAGTCATTCCACACCCACCCTATTTGAACTTCAAATGCTGCACATATACATCCCATTACAATGGTGTTTTAAGAATATTCACTTAGTTTTTTTACTGCCAAGGAAAGCATAGCTTATTTCAATGAACAAATAAGCATTGTAAAACGCAGGGCTAATTAAGCTGTCAGGTCGAGGACGTCAGGACGTGAGAAATATTACCTACCGAGCGCGTTCATTGTACACAAGTACAAGTCTGCTTGGCTCCGAATCTCGAATTCAAATAGTCATCTGGGCAGGATACACAGTGGCGGCAAAAGTAGCTCACGCGCGTTAACAAGAAGACAGTTCGCCAAAATAAAAAAGAAAAATCTAATAAAGTATAAGGTGAGCCATGCGGAAGAATGAGAAAGATATATATTTTTTATTCTCTTTACTCCAATCCAAAAGCAACTACTCAATTAATTTCGCAGGCGACGAGGATAGATTGCCTTCCTGGAAAGTTCGTATTGATGTTCTTTTTAGTTCTTCTTTTATTACTGCGGTTAAATATAAGGAAGTTCCCCCGCTTCTAGGACAGTCCTCTGCACTCGTCGCTAAGAAGGCTCCTGGGAAATGAAGCGGGATCAAAGGCGCTTTTGAACAGTGAACTAAGAAGGAAAAAAATAAAAAAAAGATCAAACAATCTTCCACTACCGCAGTGATTGAAGCTACGCGGGAATATTTCTTTGGGCTAGAATTTATAAAATTGTAACGCTCTTCTTATCATCGATGTACTTTTATTTTTTCCATCTTTTCTTAATTAACAGAAAACGTTTCATTACTTCCCTATCAAACCTCTGTGTTGCCCCCCGTACAGCAAGCGCAATTAACACCCACACAAAAAAAAAACAACAAAAAAAGAAACGACATGAGCTAGATGGCAAAGCGCCAATTTAAAAGGGTAGAATGGTAGCGACAAATCAAAAACGTTGTATACAGGCGGGAGAAAATTCCTCACGAGGTCAATGTACGGAAAAGTGAAAGAGGCCGACCGCTTTATGGCCGCAACTTGCTTTATGCGGCGGGTATTCACCGCGTTGTGTCCAAGGAAGGTTCGTTGGATTATTTGGTTTTGTTTATGGCGTTTAACCTCCTAAAGCGTCTTAGGTTGGTTATGGGGAGGTCGTAGTGAGAAGCCCCGAAAATTTCGACTACCCGGAGTTTTTTAAGGCGCACAACACACAGGAGCCTTGCTTTTTGGGCGCGTTTAAAAGCAGCCGCCGAGGCCGGGATTCGATCCCGCGGCCTTGGATTCAGCAGTCGAGCGTTCCATCCACTGTACCACTGCGGCGGAGAGCTTCACTGGATGGCGACCAAATATTAGTAATATGTGGTTATTTATTATTAGATATCAAAAAGAGAACAGAAGTGGTGATCGTCATCCTTGAAATGCATCTTTTGCTGTAAGGCGGCAAAAGTATCGGCTCATATTAACCAAACTTTTGTCGAAAATACCTACCTGTTTTCACCCTTCACTAAGCATAAAGGCGCTTAAACTTACAAGGGGCTGCAGAAAAAAAAAATAACTTGTTAGCTGAAATGGTGGCGATCATTTCGCATTCACAAAGGCAAGAAACAAACAGCAAGGGTACGAACCACTCCCGGTGGCGACTGTTTTAACATGTATATTCGTGTAGTGATCCCTCTATTATAAACTTCTAACGGTGCTAGTAGGCTTTTATCTTAGGAAGCATTCTTTTCTTTTTCGATTCAACACATGCTGCTATGCTATGTAGGCGTTATGAGATATTCTTTACAACGCTTGTGATAATAAAATATGAACTCTAGCCGCGTACCATTTGATCATAGTGAAAGGGCGAGGCGAAATGTGAAAATGGGTTTTGCAATATGTAAGAACACTATGCTCCGTCAGCCGGCATTTATGAATTCCGGATTGAAGAAATTGTTACGACACATCTTTGGACACATATTTTGCAGAACGGCGTAGGAGCACCAAAACATGTCACATTTCATGTCCCGTCTTGCTCTTCTTACCAGGTTGACAGAGTTTTCTGGTTGGTAACTTGCAGGAATAGTGTTATCAAAAGCCCCCTCTTCCTTCCTATGCCACCCTATTTACAATAGCAGACTGTCATTTTGACAAAACAGACGGGCCGAAAGTATTATATTGTTGAGGTTTGTGTGAGGCACGACCAGCTTGTCGTCAAGGGTGCCAGCAGTCACTGAAACTAAAAAAAGTGCAGCACAACGTTTTAAGGTGTGTCTTCACTAGAATGAGGTACGGGAGAGGGGGCATCAAGGGCTATCAAAAAAAGTTAGGCGTGCGTTATTGCATCCCCACCATGAAGCCCACTATAATTACTTGTTGCTATACTGCTCAGCTCTTAGTGCAGTGTAAATGTTTTGTGACAACATCAATGCCAAGTCGCTCTGAGATTATCATTAGTAGTTACGCTGCATTGGCTAACAGATTGTACACACAGGAATTAAAATGTTTTTTTTTTTTTTTTTTTGCTCGCTCTTCTGTGTACTCCTGACATTAAGTAAGGAATAACGCCTGGTCAAGAATATTCTTGCACGTTCTGCAGCTGCTCTTGGATTCGGCTTTTAAATCTGAAAAAAAAAAAAAAAGATACTGATAATGCAAAGCTCTTGAATTTTTACTTTTACAGCGCGATATTCTAAACAAAAGCTTGTGAGGAAGTTATAATGGTTCGTGTCATTGAAAAACAAGCATTGTTCCTGTGACTTTATATTCAGGGGCGCAATGTGTCGGCTTAATGTGTCCTGCTAAGTTGTTCCGACGTCAACAATTGAACTTCCTTAACTTTTTTTGGCTGGAGTGGGTCCTAGTTAGGTTGGCGCTCTAGGGTTCTAAAGATGCATGTAAAGAAATAACGACAAAATGTGTAAACACAGTTACTATTATGAACGCTCGGGGGGTTATTTATAATCTTCAGCGAGAGTTGTAGAACACGAACACTACTAAGGACAGACGGAAAAATAAGGTGAGTGATTTCACATGTTCGTTTAAAGAGAACTTCACCCCGTGTAAGTGAAAGAGAACTTTTGGAGTCTGCTGAAGTAGATTAGCCGTTTGTAGCATGCTTTCAAGAAAACTGTTCAATTAAGAAGTATTGAGAAACGCATGGTTTAGCGCCGCATATTGCGAGATCCCCGTCCGAAGAGGAGGCATAGGCTTTCTATACCAGCAGCGGAGACTCCTTGATCACTTTTTCTTCGCCGCATTAGACCGACGATAAACTCTCCTCGGCGAGCCGCTCTACAGAGGTCCTTGGCCCTATGGCACGCATTGTAGCGAGAGAATTCCGAACGACATCCTGTCTATTGGCTCAGTCCAGGGGCGCAACAGCTACAAGAGGTGAAAAAAGGGCACAAAACGGGGATGGAGCGAGCGTTAATACGAAGAGCAAAAAGGATGACAGGCAAGCTCGAACATCTTCGGCTCTCAGCGCTCGCCGGATGGGGATAGAACAGAGAAGGGGCACTCGATCCCTGCGGCAAAGCCGCCGAGGCTGACAGATGATATGAGCGGACAGGGAGATGCGACGCCCGCCAAGGAGAGCGAGGCGTGGAGAGTCCGGGTGCGCAGGCCTCGGTTTGGGAAATCAAGCGGGCCGAGTGTGGCCAACGATGCCTCCTCTCGCCACAGCTGAAAGGGACTTGGCCTGGACACGCGTGCGCTGCTCCGCCTCAGCCGTTCCCGCTGTCTCGTCGTGGCATGGTTCTCGTGTTCTCGTTCGCTGTCCGCGACACGTGGAACGGGAACGCATGAAAAGAAAGAAAAAATAAAGAGAGGTACGGAGCGGTCAGAAAGAACAAAAAGAGAAAAACAAGAAGAAGAAGCATCTTATATTGGTGTTCGAGGTTTGTGTCTCCGTTCGCGTCGTGTGCAGTGCTTTTCTTCCCCGCGGCCTCTTTACCGTTCGTAACCGAAGGACGCGGTGGCGGGGACAAGTCTTAGAAGCCACGATCGTCCGCTCTGTACATTATTAAGCGGACCTCTGTATGCTTGCTTCGCTTGCGTGGCCGACGGTACGCCTTTGTCGGGAAAGTAGAAAGCAGTCTTTTTGATGAGGTCCTCCGCCTTAGCTCCTTCGTCTGTGTTTCAAGTCCGTGGAACAAATTTATTATTTATCCTCGCTTGCTGGACTGCGATTCGAGTCGAATGCTTCGCAAGCACCAATGTTGTCCCGGCATCTGATCTTTGGTGGTATGGTTAGATATGTTCACCGGCTACATACTCGCTCTCTTTCTACTCTCTGCTTGTACGTGCGCCCAGCACCCTACTGCAGAGACAGTGATTGCATCCAAAGTTTTGTCACGCGCGCAAGAAGAATATATCCGCTTTATTTAGGTGTGTCGGTCCTATACGTGAATGTCGATTTCTGGGAATAGGTACTGCCTTTTCTACGCAAATACCGAAAGCACAGAATAGCAATTGTGGAAAACCCACGAGACATCGTGCGTGCAATAAAAGAATCGTAATATAACGAGGGCTGTATAGGTTTGATTGGATAACGTAAAATGTTTAAGAGATGTGCAACTGAGTGTAGTCTCAGAGAAATAGATCGGACCACTTGACAAATTCGGAGCTGCTATCGCATCCGTAAGCATAGCTTTTTTTTTTTTTTTTGTCGAACTTATTTGCATTATGACGGCAATCAAGCAGGGAAAGAGAGGGGCGCGTGCGCATAAAGAACTCTTACCAGCTGCGGTGAAAAAGGCTTGTCCACAAAGCTGAAAAAATAATTCAACTGGTAGACTAGCGCGCTTCCGTGTTCTCCCCGCTTTCACATGACGCCGTCGTGCTACGCATGTGCAATTCAAAAAACGCATAGAAGTACCGTCGCGGCTTCCATCGTGCCATTGTACTGCGAAGCCTTGACCCACAAGTGTCGCATCGCGTCGGACACGTCAGCTGCCTAGAAAAAAAAAAAAAAAAAAGAGGAATAGCAAGGCCAGCACAAAACGCCATACTCACCGACAAAGCTATAGCAAAGCGACATTCATGAAGTACAACTTATGCTGTGATAAATCTGTGAAGGTGGATATCAAATTTTGAAAATGGATTCATTCCCGCGCGGATATACGGTATAAGTAACTAGAATTCACGGCAGTTGATAGTGATTCCACGGGTGATTTATGGCTTCCTCTAGTAGTGGCGCATGGTACCGTCGACAAAGGAGCGGTTTTAAGGTAATTCTAAATTTCTCTGCTCAGTACAAATCTTTGCCGTAATATTTGAGACAAGATTCGCAAAAATCTCAAAGGGAATTCAAATTCATAAATTTTACTGAAAATGCGCTATAGTTGGTAGGTACGCTTATAACGAAGAAAGAGCGTGGAAAACATTGTTTCCATTTCATACGTTTGAGCACGTTGTTGTGCAACTTTGAGTGTGCTACAAAATGATATGCCTAAAAAAAAAATCATTTTGCATTTGCCCGACATTCACAAAGACATTACTAAACATAATTCATTGGTATAATGCGAGCGGGGAGCAATAATCTAAAATCTTCTTACAGACAGCCCGTGCGATATCACTAACATTTAAACCTTAAGTGAGATATGAGTTCAGTGATAGGAATACTGTATTACATTAATAGTTCGTAAATGAGAAACATCATGACTTACGAAGGAGCATTTTCATGCAGATCTGCTATCTGTAAAAATTTATTTATTTATTTATTTATTTATTTATTTATTTATTTATTTATTTATTTATTTATTTATTTATTTATTTATTTATTTATTTATTTATTTATTTATTTATTTATTTATTTATTTATTTATTTATTTATTTATTTATTTATTTACACTGCAGGTACAGACCAAAGAAGGAGAAGCTGGCTTGCAATTTTACCTAACTTCGAAGCCATCTGCATGCGAAATACAGCAGAATTAAAAAAGAAAAATATGTGAACATTAGTAATCCTGGCACATAACTGAAAGCATATGATTAAAACAGTCTTACAGAATTGACTCGGAAACAAATGTTTGAGAGGAAAATGCTCATGTAGGAACCCAAATTTTTCCCAATAGCAGGCGTTTCTATAACAGGAGCACCTTTGTTGCGTTATACCGTTTAAACGAAATATTCGAGTGGTTCTTATATGAAACGTGGACATTACCTTTTTTTCTTTTTTTTTTTTCATTACGAACAGTTTACACACCACTGACTGAAAGTTCCGATGGTTTCTCCTTGAACAACATGAAAAGAATGAATATATGCGACCGAAAGGGTGCACTCTATACTAATATAGGTAATAATGTGGCAGCCTATTTACATCATTAATATATGCTTAAGTTTCTGCTGCACAAGCCTGACATGTTCTTTCCATTCTATCATGTTCTGAAGAACAACTTCAAGTACCTTTCTTTTGTCGACACTTCTTTTCTTGCGTTGAGGAAGGCGGTATTATCCATGCCATAAGAATGAAAAATAACGATGTTAATTTCATACAAATTTAGATTTAGGAGCTTTGTTTTTCAGTAAACGCCAATTTTACAAAATACTTCATTCGCGTACTTCGTTAATCAAGTTCAGTTAAAACTGGGATCGCAAGACCATATTAGTATAAGTGCAAGCTTCTTATTCTGATTTATACACATGTTATCATTTCTACACAATGTGAAAATCAGCCCAGGGATACTGCCCCATGAAACACCACTTACCATTTATTTCTTAAATAGGCGGTTTCGTGGGTTTAAAGCAGAAACAGAAGGATGTTGTCCAGGTAAGTTTTGATTAACGCAGTCAGGCCTTTAGTATGGAGTGTTTCAAACTTTTGTAATAGAACCAAAAGGTTAGTATGGTCAAAAGCTTCATTTAGGTCCCCAAATGCACCTATAAGAAGTGTTTTGTTTTGTTTTCAAATTTGTGCACGATATTTTCTTCGCGATATAATAAAGCAATGTAGGTGAATCTGTGGTTTTGAAAGGCGTGCGCAAAAATGATTTATCAATTTGTTGTTTGCAAAATGAATAGTGCACGTGTCCTATGGAGTCTGCCAAGCGGTGCCGAAACGTGGCTTTCAGCATTTTCCGCGCACACTGCACATGTGCACTGTATGTGGGGCGGCCGTGATTCCTGCAGTAATCTCAAGGCAGCCTTTAGTCAGGTACTCAATCTATCCACCTACTCGTATATAGCATAGTGTTTCACTCGTCGGTGTTTTTCCTGTTGCAGTAAGTTAATTTCATTTTACTGCTTCGGACCCATGCTCCTTGGGTTGCTAGCCAGAAAAGGCCACGCAATGCACGCTTATACGGATCGGGAACGAGCAGTAGTTTATTTGATTATGTATGGTCAGTAATTTCTCACAACAAGATTCATTAAAGCTTTCGCATTCAGCGCTGCTAAGCGCTCCTAAATGTTCTACCTAAATTTTATTAAAATTACAGCATGCCCGGTGACGTTGATGGCCTTGTCAAAAGTATCTGCAATTACTCACCGTCGTGATCAGAAATAAGCAAGTGTTTGAAGTTTACCGCATAGCCTGTTCTGAAGAACGGGACATTTAACACGATGGAGCTAAAAGCACTCACTGTAACTCACCCTAAAACAGAAAGACAACTGTCACACACTCGATCATGGCAGCAGCATTGAAGACAAACACGAAAAATGCACAAATACAATGAGGTCCAGCTAGCATTCATCATCCCCCTTATTATAGTTTATTACCGCTATTTCTGCTTGCGTTCTTTTTTTTCTGCCTAATGTTTATTTAAATGCCATGGAGCAGAAGAGAAGGCTTCAGAGAAGCAGAAACTGGCATTGTGAAGCTGAAAATTTGCTAGAGGTTATCTCTTTAAACCGATTCTAGTGCGAAAGCCAGTGTATTTTTGACAACGAACCTGAACAAATTTTGGATATGGCCATGACCAAATGTTACCATCGTGTCGGGCGCACTCAATTATGGTTGGACATCAATTTTGGTGCAAATGGTCCAGGTGAGATTTTGTAAATGGCCAAATTCGGAGGTTACCAACTTGTCGGGTGCGGCAAATGATATTTGGACATCAACATTGGTTGAAATTAGCCAGAACCAAATTTCGAGGGTGCATGGACCAAATGTGGGGCCGGATGGCCCTGACAGAGTTTGAAGGTCACCACGGCGTTCGTTTTAGCCGAATTATGTTGACGCGTGGATTTTGGTCAAAATCAGTCGAGGCCAAACTTCCGCTGTGCCGGGCTATAGGTTTGCATCACCCTCGCGAGAACAGGTCACTGCGACCTTACGAAACAGCTTAGCCAATCAGAGGGACGGCACAAACAAGCAAGATCGGACAGGCTTCAGGGTCAATGGTGGTAAGCGTATTGATTGTTTTCTCATTAAAGTACAATTTAACTAGATGAAAGACCTTAAAAAAAGTCACACTATTATTTCCAGAGGGCTGCTTACCTGCAACTTCACTCGCTAACTTAGAGTATAATCACCTCTTCCTCGCAAGCACTGCATCCGCAGGCAAATTAAAGGTTTATTGTTTCCCGAGCTATTCGTGTCAGCGTTTTTCTTGATACTCATTATCCGCAATGAGAATGACGTTGTTGAACGCTACGTGCATGATGGTAGGCACGAACGACTGCAAATGCTTGAAAATATTCACGGACTGATTTTACCATTTATTCCATGCGGTGCAGATGAAGGGCATGATTAGACCGAAACTTGAATATGCATTCGTTGTTTGGGACCCGTTTACTAAACACAATATCACCCTTTTAGAAAAGGTACAAAGAAAAGCTGTGAGGTTTATTTACGCTAAATTTTCTCCGTATGACTCACCCTCTGAATTAATGCAGGTTAATGGTATTGAATGTTTTACGCTTGCAGTTTCTTTCCGCGCTTTGGAATCGAGACCTAGCTATTAACCCTTCAACATATCTGTTGCTTTTATCATCGAGACATACGCACCACCATCATCCTAACTCGCTGACGCCGCATTTCGCGCGAACTTATTTACTCAAGTTTTCATTTTTTCCTCGCACAGTACCCGACTGGACTGATTCATTATTGCCTTTCTCCACACTTTGATGTTTATTAAATTTGTTATTATTGTTTTGTTGCCATGTTACCACCCTGCTTGGACCTGTACAAGGTTCGCAATATTGAATAAAGAAAGAAAAGAAGATGGGAGAAGATGGAGCTTGATTGCTTTACACCTCCATAGGGAAGGGTGTGGGGCTGGAAATTATAAAGGAACAAATGGGAATTAAATGGTGCGAATGCTGCCTCGGAGACGAATGAAAATCCGAAGCGAGAGCTATGACGCTCTCTATACAGATATGCGCGTACTAAGCTGTGACCCTTAATAAGGGTCTGTGGCGCCTGCAATCTTCCGGGCCATGTTTGTGACGGCAGTGATGGATGAGCTATCCGTGAGAACAACGCGGCCCTCCGCAAGGATGCCTTCGCTTCCGAGGCACCAAGAGGTGGCTGTTCCGAGGAGCCGCCGCGCTTCAACCGAATGACGCAGCCGCCGTGATCGACGTCTTGAACGCATCATGCTCGGCGGCACGTGGCGAAAAGAGGCTTAGTGAAAGAGAGGATCGTTGCCGTGCTTCCCGCTATTAGAGGAAGAGAGAGAGAGAGAGAGTCATGCTGCTTTCAGGGAAGTGTCTGTGCAGCTTGCGCGGTGAGAAGGCGTGGATCCGTTTTGTTGTGGATGGATTGACGCCACCCTGGAAGCGCTTCGCTCGAGACACGTAGCTTCCGAGATGGTTCCCTGCGCTCATTAACGCGGCCGGCGTTGAAGAGCGCCTTCTAGGACACGCTGATATTGCGAGGCTCTCTCTCGATGTATCCTGTGTCATGAGTCGTACACGTGCGCAGCTGGTGCATTGGCGACTTATGGAGTGTTTGATAAGGAATCGGTGTGAAAATGCTAAAGGACACGGTTGTAGCCTTGGCAGTGCGGTCCCTCTCATAAAAAAGTGAAATCAGCGCTGAACCGGACGAACGCGACTCGGAGAGAGTGGCAGGCGTGGTTATTTTTAACTGCTGAAGATATGTATCTAGATAGAGAGCAGGTTTGTAGGCGATCATCGCTATTTCTCATATCTGTTTTCAGAATTTGAAAAACGCGAATGTTGTTTTAGTGGGGCGGCTCAACAAACCACCTATTTCTCGCGCAATTCCCAAAATCAAGCACCGGCTAGCGGTCATAGCTACGTCCATTAAAACGCACCACTCCGCGCCACACGCACCATGTGATCATCTTTGTAACTATGGCGCATAATCTCCGCTGTTAGCCACCATACCGCTGTTCGTAGCCTGGGTTCACTTCAATAAATCATGCTGTAACATGCAGAAAAAAAAAATGGCAGGTAATGTTTACAACATTCATACACAATGCGAAATCACATAGTTTTACCTTACTGATGTTTTACCGCTTTTCTGATGTTTCCTTCTACATGGAAAGGGTTAACACTTCTGAAGTCACATTCGGTCACATAATTAATTGCTTCATCAGTTTTCTAGTTACGCCATACTACACCCCTTTTGCAAGTCATCTCCATGATGTGGAGATGACTTGCAAAAGTGGAGGCAAAATATGGAAGCTAGATGTAATGTGTGATATGACGTCACAGTAAGATGAGTCTGGTGGTCATGAATGCGTATGTAATGACAAGTGGTGGATATGTAATGTCTTCCTCGTCATGTCATGTGAGTTATTATAGTTTAGTCATGTGTTATAGTCACTTGTCATGAGTAAGTCAGATTGGAAGTTCGATGTGCATGGCTATGGAGTCCATGACTTGTGTAAGCCAAAACCATGACCATGGCTACTGTATAGTGAAGGCACTCAAAAGTGCTGTCATGCAACTCTAGGAGCTACTAAAAAGCAGCCAACGCACATGCTTCTGCATTTCTCCAATGCAGGTCTCTGTAGTGCTCTCAAAGTTTTGTCTCCCGTCTAGAACGTTTATGGGTCGATACCGAAGTAGATCGTTTCGATCATTTAAGGAAACTGTGCTGTTTTTTTTCTCTCTTTTCTTTTGTTGCAGTGATTTCGGCTATTTGGCGTTCTCGGCCTTTCAGAATGGCGTTTTTGAGGTGCGCAATACACTCAGCGCATTTTAATTGCTCTTGGCTCAGCGGTACTTGCTCCTGGCCACATTTGATTTAGGGAAAGCATCAACTACCTTTTTTTTCTGTTTTAAGACGAACAGAATCTCTGCTCAGCTTCTGCGCTGACCAACGACCGTTTTGTAATTTGTTCTTGTTGTTGTTTCTTTTTTGTTTTTTTTTTTGTTTTTTTTTTTTTCGCTGAATCCTTTTCTGCAGTATTCTTGGACTTGCTTGCTTGGCGGTACTTCTCAGCCGGCGAAACAAAGGCAACACCGGCTTCAGTTTTCAAATTTGAATACATATTGGCCAATGCGTCAGATCTTTGCAGCTCACGGCTTGTTACATCCTGCTTTCTCCGAGTCTGTTCTCGGGCCCCGTTCGCAAGCAAGAAGTCAAGATGCGACAACGTGGAGCGCGACATCCAGCCCACGCTAATAAGAAAGAACGACGTCGAATCAACGCGCAGCACGGCGAGCACTTGCCCAAGGAAGTCGTCGCGAGCAAGCGTGTACACAGGCTCGACTGCGGCGGAGTGTTACTCCAAAACGCCTCGTTTGCTGGAGCGCTGATTTGCGCGGCTTCGTTCGTTGCTGTGTTTGCGTGGACGAGGAGAGGAGAGGACTGAGGCCCCAAGGCGGCTAGAGTCGCGTGATCGCACGTGCATGCAACGGCTGCTTGGTTGATTCTCACGAAATTCGTCGCCTCTCGACGACTTCAGCCAGTGCCGTGTAAAGGGCTGCAGCCAATAAGACTGTCGAGTGGAGGAAATTCTTCACTGTCAGCGGCAGGTGCGAGAATCGAGGAAAATCTCATTTGCACGTCGAGCGCGCGCAGGAATTTTCAGAAAGCCCGTAAGGCCCTTTCCGCGTCTCCGCTGGCGCGTCATTCGTCTTGCAAAATGAGCTGCTCCTGCCGTGGCGCTTAGGGTGATGGTTTGAGCGGGCGACCAACCGTGCGGTTTTCAAAGCTATCTCCTTGCGTGTTCCTAACGCGGCCCGAGGAGCAGAATGGGAGAGGCGGAGAGGGAAGCGCGAGATCGTCTCTGGCCGAACGTAACGCTACGCACGCCGGAGAAATCGGCACGTCTCGGATGTGGGCCGCTCGCTTTAAAAACTTCCCCCACCTTTTTATTCCTCTCTTTTCGCTCCCTCAGGTGGCTC
Organism: Amblyomma maculatum; assembly: GCF_055883805.1. Classification (NCBI taxonomy): domain Eukaryota; kingdom Metazoa; phylum Arthropoda; class Arachnida; order Ixodida; family Ixodidae; genus Amblyomma; species Amblyomma maculatum. The sequence continues at coordinate 50,584,268 of NC_139349.1, read as the reverse complement.
TGCCCTTTGAATATTTGGTTGACTACCATGAAGCACCGACGACATTGCTTAAGCGGCAACGGCTTCGATGCCTGTTTAACATGCCCGGAGTTTTAATCCGCCGTCATTTAATAATATTGCCTCGGGGCTGAAAGACAGTCGTGTGCCCAACCTTAGGCACTTTTTAGGAGCGCGCCTCCTTTTTGCTCCGGGCGACCCGATCGGCTCCGAAAGCAGAAAAAGACAAAAGGACTCGCGCCGCTTATTTGTCGGCACTGTCATGCTCGAGAATGCCGCAGTGTGCTGCTCATTGAAAGCAAGTGCAGTTTGCCGCGGGGTAAGCGCTGAAGTGTAGCGTGCCTGCGCCGCGCGTTGCAAGAAGAGCTTCGCCGTCGTGAGAAGTTAATTTAAACTTTAACGCGAGAGCGTTAACCGACCCATTGCGCAGAAAATCTGGTGCTGTCGGCGCTGTCGGCGTTATCGGCGTTGTAAGCGTTGTAAGCGGCAAATCATAGACGTGGCTGCGGCATGTGGTATTTGGCATGTGGCATGTGGCATGTGGCATGGCTGGAAACTGATTGGCTGGCGGGTTGTGTGACGTCACGATACTTCATAACATGGCCATAGCTGCCAACTCGGCCTTTGCGATGCGAGAGTGAGATGCGGGTCGAACCCATCGGAACCTTCGGGCCCCGGGTATGACGCACTTTAACTTTAACGCGAGAGCGTTAACGGACCCATTTGCGCCGAAAGTCTGGTGCTGTCGGCGCTGTCGGCGTTATCGGCGTTGTAAGCGGCAAATTATGGACGTGGCTGCGGCATGTGGTAGTTGGCATGTGGCATGTGGCATGGCTGGAAACTGATTGGCTGGCGGGTTGTGTGATGTCACGATACTTCATAACATGGCCATAGCTGCCAACTCGGCATTTGCGATGCGAGAGTGAGATGCGGGTCGAACCCATCGGAACCTTCGGGCCCCGGGTATGACGCACTTCCAGGCCACGTATGCGCGTTCCTAAGGCTTTGTTAAAGCGGGCCTTTATATCTATAGTACATCGGGGAGTCTGTCATATCCGCTGGCAGCTTACTGTTGTACGATAATGAGTACCGGGAAATGAATATATATTACACTAAATGTAGGCTGATTAGGCAATAAGCAATGCGCATGCAAGCGAAAGAGGCTCTGCCAAAGGAAGGCAAGACGGAAGCCACAAAGTCCGTGGCGATACGATGAGTTCCTCCCTATGAACTGAAGATTAAAGTGCCACCAACGCCAATTTTTAATTATCAGCAGTATCTACTTTTAAATAACTATTTATTCATAACTCTAGAATCATACTTTTTGTGAAACCGGAAGCTATTATGATTTCTTTCGATTTATGTATGTCATCTCTGCAGATGCTTACCAGGAGAACATTGCGAAAAAGTTGGAGGCTATTTGAGATATCAAACAGCAATCCAGCGCCCTGAATACTTCCTGGGGGCATGCAGTAAGCAACAGCGGAGGAACTGCCTCGTTGATTCTTTGGTTGTGAGCGTAATTTTGAACCCTTTATATTATGATTTATCTGAACTTTCTGTGTACAGATGTTGGCCGAGTTGCGTATAGCACGTTGGTGCCTGGAGACGCAAGACTCCAGGGCCCCAAGGACGATCAGCAGTGGCTCCTGCCAGTGCTGCTATTTCTGATAAATCGGAGGTTAATGATTTGTGGAGGTCATACACAGTAGCTTGTCGTGCTCTGTGGATGTCGTTATGATTATCTCGAATAGCACGTTGGTGCCTGGAGACGCAAGACTCCAGGGCCGCAAGGACGATCAGCAGTGGCTCCTGCCAGTGCTGCTATTTCTGATAAATCGGAGGTTAATGATTTGTGGAGGTCATACACAGTAGCTCGTCGTGCTCTGTGGATGTCGTTATGATTATCTCGATGTGGTGAGTGTGACTTGTTCTCGGAAGGCATATCTGAAACCTTGCCCTTTCTCCGCGAGCTGACTGGGATCAAACGTCCACCTAGTCTATACAGGGTGTCAAACCTATTTGATGTAGGCCAGGGAAAACTAGATGCATGAAATAGTGACTGTCTGGCGCACCGTAGGCATTTTTTTTATTTTGTAGTGAACTAAATAGTAACAAGGACCATTTTATAATTTATTATCTATTGCTTTTATACATTAAATGTTATTTATAAATTGAACAGAGCTTTCTGAAACCCTCCTATTTATTTTCCATAAAAAAAGCCTCATGTGTATCTTTTTTCCGAGCTCCAACGAAAGGCTGCGAAATACAAAAGCTATCACGTGAATAGCGTATTCGCGCGCCATGACTGTGGTGCTAAATAATAATAATAATAATAATTGGTTGACAGGAAGGGAAAGGCACAGTATCTGTCACACTTGTTTTGTGGACGCCTGAACCGCGCCGTCAGGGTTGGTTGGTTGGTTCACAGGAAGGGAAGGCGCAGTATCTGTCACACTTGCTCTGTGGACACCTGAACCGCGCCGTAAGGGAAGGGAGGAAGGTGGGATTGAAAGTGGAAAGAGAGAAAGGGGAGCCGTACTGGAGGGCTACGGAGTAATTTCGACCACCTGGGGACCTTCGAAGGGAGGAAAGTGGGATTGAAAGTGGAAAGAGATAAAGAGGAGCCGTAGTGGAGGGCTACGGAGTAATTTCGACTACCTGGGATGTTCAATGTGCGCTGACATCGCACAGCACACGGATGCCTCTTCGTTTCGCCTCCATTGAAACGAAGCCGCCGAGGTCGGGTTCGAGCCCGGGTACTCCGGCACAGTAGTTTATGGTGCATCCGACCGTGGTTTGAGTGAACGAAATCAACTCGGCTTTGACTCAATAGCCCAGTTCCAGGGGTAGGCTGGTATTTTGGTGACGGTTCAAGCTAACGCAGAGGAGCCATCACGAGATTGTAACAAGGCCATTGCATGACCTTCTCTCCCATCAGCGAAAGTCACGACGAGCGGATGAGCGATAAAGGGTCAGCCAATGAATATGCGTATACTGGCTTGGTTGAAGCGGCGAGAGGACGCCACGTGACTCGACTGAGATCCGCCCTTGCATCTTCATTTGCTGGCGCTTATCACCCATCCGTTATCCTGGCGTAGACTGCTGGGGTGCGCTGGCCTTATCAAGATCTCGGTGATGACGGGCGAGCTCGGCGGACCTTGCATCACCACGCGCGCTGACTGGCTGAGGCGGGTGAAGAAACCAATGCAGACACATAGGCTTGCCGCGGCAACGAGGCCATGGAGTCACTTTTTTTTTTTTTTTTGTATTTCATGGGCATTGTTTGGAGATCGGAAAAAGGTGACGCTTTCCTTATTGCATATGAATGGAATGGGGATTTTTTTAGGTGCTGTCCAACTTGGCAAATCACATTTATTGTCTAATGTGAATATTTAATTATTTAGAAAATGTATCTTAATTAATAATTAATTATTTGCGAAACGAAAATTTGCTGTGATGCGCAAGACGTCTGGCATCTTTATGCAACTGGTTTCCCAGGCCTACTTCAAATATTTTATTTTTAAGGCGAAAACCTTTAAGCTCTTGTCAGCAGGAGCTGTCGGCAGAAGCTGTCATGCTTTCGAGAACGAGAGTTAAAGATTTGTTAAACCTTGTCTCCACCGGGAATCGAACCTCAATTTGGATCCCCTGCTAAGCGTTTTACTGACTGAGCCATGCCCCGGATCGTGAAACGCTTTTCATAATTCTCCTTGCCTACCGTGAGGATGATAGCGGGATTCCGCGAGTGACAGATACTGCACCTTTCCTTTCCTATAAACGAAGCATAAAACGCCGGTGAACATTGATGCGTTCAATGAAGGAAGAGGATAAACTTTATTTTCGTCAACATTAAGTAGTAAAATGTTGTGGAGTCATTGTGTCCGACAAGGGGCGCATGATGCACCGTCACGATAGGTCATGACATCACCAGGCGATTTATGCATATACGAAGCTGACCCAGCCGGGAGTCCGATCTAGGCGTCCGATTTCGATTTCTGCTTCCTCGATAGCCGCACTACACAACAAACAGGAGCAGACCTAGATGTCTAGAAGGTGTTAGTACAGCAGTCATCAGCGGCGTTTGAAATTGATTTACAGGATAGAAAAGGCGCAGTACCTGTCACTATTCTCCGCGGATACATGGATACCACTCCATAAAGGAAGGGAAGAAGGTGAGAGTGAAAGAAGAAAGGGAGATAAAGGTGACGTATTGGACGGCGATCCACTGTGCTATAATGGCTTTCGCTTCATCGCACTTAGTGGTCCAAAGTGCTCTCTAGAATTTTTTAACCCTTGGCTAAAATTAGCTTTGACACCCTGTATAATACGTCGGTAAATTGCGCCCACGTGGACAGGATAAATCGACAATAGCTTTCTGGTCACAGAAATTACTTTACTTTCTGATCATTACACCTTTTTTGTTCTTTCGCGGGCGTCAATCCAGGCTGACAGTCATGGCATAGAAACATGATTTTAACTGCAGTCATCCCCTATTCTGTCTCTGCATCCATCCGGCGCGTTACTTTTTTTTTTTTTTTAGTTCCTAATACAAACTATGGCGTCGTTTTTGTAAACCACTATTATATCTTATATCTCGGTCAGGCAGAGATCACTGACACCGATTAAGAAGCGTAAAGAGGGCGCACGAAACGTCGTTCCATCGTATGCCCTAAATAGCCCATACGAAAATCTGAGGTCGCAATCTGACGAGGTTCGGAGGATGGCCGTTCAAGAGGAAGACGACCTCGAGACATGCCCGGAAGGCTCGGGCATATTGCCAAACAATCGCATCGCGTAAATCCTGAAGCACGCGGAGCCAAAGGGTAGCGGGAAACAGAAGAAAAAGGTGGGGTATAGAGGGGGTTGCGTCGCGCGCTAGACGCGCGTCCATTAGGCGCTCGCCGAGGTCCCCCCTGTGATCCGACCAGGGATTAGGACACTTAGAGGTAACTAATGTGCCTCCGGCCCTGGGGGCAGACCGCTCGGATGGGAGGAAACTGGCGAAGGGTTTTGGGAGGTGGGGGAAAAAGGGGGGTGGCAGCCGTGACGTGCGCAGGCATTAAGACAAACAGGCGTGCTTTTGCCCCGCCGGAGCGGGCAAAGGAAGGTTTTCGGTTGCCGGTGCGGGACGCGAGCACCCGTGGCGCCTCGAGGCAGCGGCGGCCGCTAGCCGCGTTGCGGCTCGGGCATCGATCGCGCTCAGGAGGGGGAGGCCCGAGCGCCGATGCGCGAGCGCCGTCAGCCGCACAGCAGCAGCGGCAGAAGACAACGCGAAGAGGCACCCGGCGCGCCGGAATATTTCGCCGCCCCGGCCGACGCGGGCAAGTGTCGCGCCGCTGCCCCCGCCGCAGCACAAGCATCCGCACTCCGCCGACGCCGCTGTGTTTTTCTCTGTCCAGTGTACGAGCGCGCTCGCTCTTTTCCGCAGAACGTTCCGTCACTGCCACCCCGGCCAACTTCCTGGGACACGGGCTGCCGGTTAGGAAAAAAAAAAGAAAAAAAAGAAAGAGAAGAGTGCATCTTCGCAGCGCGACCTGCGCGACGATCGACGTTTTGGTGGGAAAAGTTTGTGTCGAAGACCGGCAAAAGCGCGCGCATAGCGCGCAATGTTTGCGTGAAGAAGAGTGGAGGATGCCCTGCTCTGCTTTGGCGAGTCCGTGATTGCTGTCGCCTCGCCGACTTCAAATTCGCGTCCCGGCACACGAGGCAGCGGCAACCACGGTTATGGGTGTCGTAGTGTCAGCCGCGGCGCGAGCGCAGTGTTCTCTGCTCGGGGCCCTGCTCCTTGCGGCTGCAACACTGTCGGCGGACAACGACGTGCTGGTTACGCACCGCCGCACCAGAGGTCTCATTCAGGCTCCGGCCACTAAGGAGCAACCTTTCGGTGAGCCTTTCCACTCTGTCTCTTCTTTTCTTCATTTTTTTTTTCAGCTTATTTTTTAACGCATTCGTTTCCTGCTGATCAACGCGTGTCGCTCACTTTCACTTCCCTGTCCGGAAACCGGCGTGACGACAGTGCATGACGGCTCTCTGAACCATCTCCGCGATCGGCAAAGCGAGCATCCGAAAGCAGCGGAAGGGGAGCGTGAAGTTTGCACGTTCAATCAAGAGTGCAGACAGCTGCTTCCCGTCGTCGTTCATTAGTTGTCATAGAGGAAACATATGTTACAAGCTTGCTTGTCTACCCGTGCACCCTATTTTTCTAGACTTGCGAACTATATTGACAGCGGAGCAGCCTGCGCCGCTTCAGAACGTCTACACATTAGGTGAGGTGGCAGAACACTCCTGAACCCTAGCTGCATCACCGCCCGATTGCAGTGCAAGTTTTCTCAATTTATTTCAGTGCTAACTGTCTAGTGCTTATGAACATTTTTTTCTTATTGGCGTCACTAAGGTGCATAGCTGAAGTTCTTGCTTACATTTCTTATCTACTTGCTTCCTTCTAACAATTCACTTGACCAGCGAGAGTTCTTTATTGTCTTTTTGACCGACTTGCTTTTGCTTTGTTTTCTATTGTCATTTTTTTTTTTCGGCTGTACCAGTACAAGCTGCTTTTTTTTTTTTTTTCATTTCCTCCGTTTTCTTCGACATGCTTTTAAATATTCGCGCATTGTGTTTCTTTCTCTTTAAATAATTACAATAAGGTGAGCCCACAAGCTCAATAAAGAAACGAGTATGAAGTTTCAGAAAATAGGATACGCAGTTAATATCTCATTTCTCAACGAGCATCAAGTGGTACTGCGCCCAGTTTCCGGTTTTCGATGGAAAGCACTGATAGAGCATTTTGTCACCGATACGGAACTTTGTTGACATGGTTTATTTGAGTTCCTATTATATTAAGAAACTCTCATAAGCGATAATATCCACTCGCAGAATGCATAAACTATGAATATATAAAAATGAAAAAGAGACTTCGTTCTATACTTATTATAGTGATTATTCCTTCCTTCTGATTTTTTTTTTTTTTATTTGGGGGGGGGGGGGGGGGGCACTGTGTTGCCCTCTGCTACGAAGTGTATAATAGCCTTATTTTCTTTCAGCTTAGCTTTTTCAACGGCGGAGACAAATAGTTGCATTGCACACATAGCAACGTGGAAACGCTTTCTCTATGAACTTTGAACAATGAAGACTGAAACTATCTCACATGAAAACAGCTGCGGACGGAGGTCCTTACGTGGTTTGACGAAATAACTGATGAACAGAGCGTCGCTTACTTTTTTTTTTTTTATCTGAAATGGGCGAATTGAGGCATGTAATATAAATATCTTTCATTCGAAAGGAACAATGTCTTGAACTCTCGCTAATGTTTCGAGCGAACTGGGAATAAAAAATTTAATAATGTTTAAGTATGGCTCCGGGTAGAAATTCATGGTTGTTGCTTTTGGCTTCCAAGGCTCCAAACTACGCTTTTAAATGAAGGAAATTATCCTCGTACTTCGTTTTGGGTTTTCTTTTTACGAAATTTTATATTCTTTTTCTAACTGCATTAAAGCTACTTACTATAAAGAAATTTAGAGTCCTGGGAGCGTGATCAGCCAGCAAAATATTCGATGTCGAAAATAAGTATAGGAAATAAGTGAGCAAGATTCTTCACATAATCTTAGGACAGACATGGATGGTTACGTGAGCACCTGTCTTTCGACTCGTAAAGCACCCTAGCAGGAACGTCGTGCGTGTAAAGCTATATAATATGTGGAACTACCTGCGGGAAGATTTTCGGAGTAGTTCGTAAGTCAAGATTCAGCGTCACCTCTTCTTGCTGTGCGAATCTCTGCGGTGTTTATTTTTGTAATTATGAAGGTTAATGTTGTGCGAGTGCACGGTCAAATCCTGCATTCAGTCGCTTTTGAAAGAAGATGAATTACTTACTTGCTTTGTTTGCTCGAGTCACCATTACTACGGCGCTTTATTTTCCTGGCGTGAGCGCGCTCGTTTGTTTGATTTAAAAGCGTTTGATGTTCTCGCGGTGTTGTACCTTTTAACTTACAAGTTTCAAGTAACGATAAACCAATACCCGGCTAGTCTTAGTCTGTGCAATATTTTATTCAAATTTGCTGTTTATTGCCTTCAGTTCCTTTGGTTATCTCAACTTCTGATGCAGTGCTCAGTCACTCCAAACTCGTTACCTAACGAGGAGATGGCCCAGTCACGTCAACAAAGTTCTGCAGGCAACAAACACCGAGAAAAACACTCAGGATTCGATGAAGCGTCAGGCTTAGAAGAAAAATCAGCCATCACTTGTACAGGCAAATAACATTTTTTCCATGGCTGAAAAAAACAATTGGAGCACAGTTTCCCTAAGGTAGTTCTTGCTACTTAAAATGAACAGTGCATAAAGGGGCGCAGTCGTTGTTTTTTTTATTATTATTATTACCGACATAGCAACACAATATGCGCTGCTATTCAGTGATGCATGTTTTGCGTGCACAACTGCCGCAAGTCAAAAGTTGTATACTGTCATTAACCACGCTATTTATTATAACTTTCAAGGCTTCTTTCTCTTGAACAGACCAAACAAAATCTTTGCCTAGAAAGGGAAGAAAATTGCATTTTGATTTTTACTTTGTTGTTCGCACGTCACGCAAGAGCTTCTTTTCCGAAGACTTCGTCCAGGTGGTCGCTGAACCATGCGCACGCAAGAGGGCTTTTTGTGAAGAAACTATGGAAGTCATACAGCGCGCTTCTGTCTCCACTGCTTCAAATCAAGAGAGAATCCTGCCGCGCTCGCTTCTTATTTGCTATTTACTAAACGCTGTGAAAAATTGATATCCTACATATTTAAAGGTTCACTCTTATGCGGCCTATGTTTGACAGCATTTTCAGAGAAAACCTGGATTATCACTGCACAAAATCAGCGAGCTACAGATGAAGACAAACTTTATAAAGAGAAAACTCGGCAGGTACTTGGCTTCTGGCACGCAATTTTTCGATCCCTTCACTTGCGTTTTTCTAACCTAACACGAACATGCCATAAGTACGAATTATTAACATACTTCACTACGATTATTTCGATATGTTTATTTAGTCAAATAATGACATCTGCAAGCTGGACTGGTGCTTTGGTTTTTTTCTGACAGCCTATTCCTTTTGTACACGAGTGCTTACATAATCACTCTGACTTACTGGCGTTAAAAGTAATGGTTAGTCTAACAAAAAAGGATGGATTTTTTGCTAGAAAAATTTATTCTCCTTGGGCGATGTTTAATGAACGCAACATAGAGGTGCATTGTATTAAGAGAATCATTTGCCGTGATTATGTTTGTTGAGCGGTAACAGTCATTGTCACAGAAATACGATGCGTCTTACTACGAGCTACTAACACTGCGTTTCAATACACGTTCTCAAATATGAACGAAAGTTATAAGAAACCGTTTAAAACAATGGCAGTTCCTTATTTGGTGCCCCTAGAATAAATTGTGCGCGACGTTTTTCTTTTTTTATATATTTCTGACATCCTACTGAAACTTGCGTCGGACCCACAAAACTCCTCAGGCTGCCGGAAGTCGAGAGCGAAATCCCACCACTGCATTTCGCTGACCAAAATGATGGAACGCTGAAAGGCTCTTTTTAACTCTTTTGTTGCCTTAGCTGACGCGCCAGCTAGAAAACAGGAGACGTCAGATATTTAGATATTTAGCCGCAGGCTCCAAAGAAAACAACAAAAACGAAGCGGACGGGCAGTGAGATGAGAAGCAGAGGTCGACGCTGAATTAAGAGAGAAAATGGTGAAAGAAATCGGCAAAAACTAAATTCTTGCCATAAACTTTCCCTGTTGCACCGAGCTGCTGCTTCTGCGGATCTGTTGCGATCAAATCTATCAAAGTGACGAAGGCCGGGGCTCAGCAAAAAGTAGGAAAGTAAGGACCTGCCGTGGCCAGAATCCAAAACAACTGTCACCGCTGGCAATTCCTTCGTTTTGTATTTCTATTTTCTTTTTATTTTTTTAGGGGCAAACTTTTATACACTATAGATTTGCTCGAGAAAATGAAAGAAATTCGACTGGCTATCGTTTCCCAAGGGAAACTGTGTGTGTGTATTGGAAGGCGGGGAGGGGGGGGGGGGGGGGGATAAAAAGAAGGTTAACATTTGACGGCGCGTGCCGCCTGTCTTCTTTGTCAAAACAACGTTTTCATTATTGTCTGGAGCTTAATATACGCAAGCGTGATCAAAACTTTATGAGTGCGCCATATTCTCGATTACAGTGTGTTGCTGCTTTCTTCGTAACATTGAAACAACTCAATTTGAGACGCTGAGATTTGTGCAGACATCTTTCGAAGTGTTTTTTTGTAACTGTAACCAAACCTTAATCTCCGTAATACAAGGGCGGGCTTGTTGTCTGTCTACAATAAATAGGTCTCTGTGTTCAGATGCCCATTTCGGTAGTGAAACCTCAAGGAGAGGATTTTCCTGTTTTTCTCGGAATAACTCGCTCTCAACAATGTGTGGTACACAGCTGAGACGAACTTTGTGAATGTGCTAACTCTGTTGCCCTTGTAAAATGCTCTAAGTAAGCGTTTGTGTGCGTCAGAGAGGGGGGTGGGGGTGCTATTTTTCCAAGGGAAAGATTTCTCGGCAAGTTTTGCAGCGGGAGTTACTATCACTATCAGTCGAGCATTTCGCGGTGGCCGGGTGAGGCCAGTTGTGCGCATGCACCGTTACCATGACAACCGGATAGAAGCAGCAGGTGCGCCGTGTGCTTTGCCCTCACCGCGGCCGCGCGCCGGTCTCACCGTCGGATCCGCGCTTGACGTCAAGCGGATATGCAGTTGTGCGCATGCGCCAATGCCATGGTAACCAAATAGACCCCACAGGTGCACCGCGCGCTTTGTCACCGCACGCCGCTCTATCACCCGAACCGCGCGTCGCGTGCGCGCCATTGCATATTAAAAAGCTGAGCTGAAATAGGCGGCTTTATCGCAACTTTTGACATGGATGCTGTGGAGAGTTCAACCGCTGCTTAACGGCGGTATATCCATTGTCTCTAATTGCTAAACATACACTGACGTCAACAAGCTGAGCCAGGGAAACGTACTACCTGTCGCTGCGTATATCCTGTCATGTCCGAGTAAAGCCAATGCCAATGACAATTTTTTTTTTGCACATTTAAATATGAGTTCCATACACTCTATATGCAGTATGCATTATTCCATTTTATTCACTGTGGGAAAAGAGAGTTTGGATTTTTTATGCAAACAGCCATGAAAGCCACCTGTGAGAGATTTCGACGCTGCATGAGTTCTTGCACTCAAAAGGTTAACGACGACCTTAGTTTGCCAGATTTATGCCATACGGAGGAAAAGAAGGTTGATGCATAACCTGCACCCTCCCCATTAGATCAAGATCCGTGGGACACTCGCGGTATTACAGATGCACTACGTCTGTCTCTATGGGCTAGGGTGACGCTGGGGATGCCTATCAACCGAAGCCCCCTCACCTTCAAGGGCCGGCGAGTACCTTATGATCGGACCAAAAATCCAGTTGGCGAAAGTAATAAGCAATGTGCAATCCGAACACTTTGAGGGAAGGAGGAAAGTCAGAGTCGAGGTCGCTGGAGGTACAATTCATGGAACTCAGCAGGCCATTTACAAAGACGCTACAAGCTAACGAGACAACCCGGAGGCCATGGTCATAGCGACCGTGAACCGTACGTACCAATGACAAACAAATGTCCGGTTCCGTATACATCTGCTTAGGCCGGACGTCAAAAGACGCAGCTATTTCCCTTGCCATCCGCTTCCTTTTTCTCGACCCGGAGAATTAATAGTAAGTACATCAATATCCGTACTCTGATAATCCACTAACAAGTGCAGTGTCGGGCGTACACCTGTGGTCTATTATCATACCAGGATGAAAACATTCTCCAGCAGTGTTGTAGAGACACAGGTCATACACTTCCTCGCATTCGAATCATCTGGACATCAGGCCACGCATCCATTTCTGCCAATGAGCGCGACCACGCGTTCTTCCTATACATGACAAAGTAACAACACCGCCACTCAGAGAACATTTAACAGCACCCTCTCGCCCCAAATTCTTCAAACTGAGCAGACGTCATAGCCTGGCGCTAACTACTACTGTATGTATGTATGTATGTATGTATGTATGTATGTATGTATGTATGTATGTATGTATGTATGTATGTATGTATGTATGTATGTATGTATGTATGTATGTATGTATGTATGTATGTATGTATGTATGTATGTATGTATGTATGTATGTATGTATGTATGTATGTATGTATGTATGTATGTATGTATGTATGTATGTATGTATGTATGTATGTATGTATGTATGTATGTATGTATGTATGTATGTATGTATGTATGTATGTATGTATGTATGTATGTATGTATGTATGTATGTGTGCACTTACCTATGCATTTCACCACAGTGTTGAGCTGCACTCGGCAACCTCACGCGACCATGGAACACGCTGTTTAGATTTTATTAATGTGGAGAAACATTCTACACCGGATATATCTCATTACATCCGTCTTGGAATAGCAACAAGGAACCTTTCAAGCAAGAGTAACAGCATAACGATAGAATTGGAAGCGCTAATGGTAACTCTGAAGTGTTGAACTCCAGGCATATAATCGCGTCGCAAGAGAAAAAAAGAACTCTCGAGCCAAATCACCATGCATTCTCGTCTTTCTTAATTCTCGCGGACAAAATCAAATACAGGAAAAGTTAATCCCACAAGTTCGAAAGAGCGTGTCCCAGAATCTTGTCAAACCTTGAACAGTGACTCGTTTTTCACGAGAGATTTTCCAGTCCTCCAACCATCCCTCGTATTGTGGACCGTGCAATAAGAGTGATCAAAAGAAGGAAATAAAGAAAACCAAGGCATGTGTTGTACGTGCGCCTAACTGCGTACCTCTGCTGGATAAAACTTTTTCCCTCTCTTTATAGCTATTTTTCACGTTGACATCGTGGCTGAGGTAAGGAGTTCGTTGTACCCCAACTCTTTTGTGTGTCGCAACTTGCCCACGTGTCAGAGCCACTAGCCATTCTCTCCTTATTTTTTAACGCCCCTCTTCCTTTTTTGTCATTTTTTTCCCTCTTACTTTTTTCTTGCGTTGTTACATTTTCTTTTCGTTTTTTTTTATACCTATACAAGGGGCGCTCATATCTTGTTTGTATGATTGCTATTAAAAAATCTTCAAACACAATTCCTTGACTGCTGGAGCACATGCAGCATTGTGCATGTGTTTGTTCGTCAGTATCACGCAAAATGGCCATTGCCGTTCTCAGTGTGGTCAGTACTGTCAAAGCCGAGATTCGGCAAAAGCAGTCAGTGTCAAAGAAGCCAAATTCTAGTTCAATAATATAAGACGTCAGCGCACCGCGAATACGCACTCGTGGATTTTTTTTTATTTTTTTTTTTTTGCGCTTATGTGAAGGTACACCCACCCTCGTACAGGTGAGTAAAACTTTGCACTCTCGACGTTACTCTGGCCACTGCCGCGCCATTCTTTGGCGTCTGCCCTGAAGCAACGCCATAGACGCGCCATGGTGGTAAAGGGGAAAAAACGAAATATCAGCAACATGACAACTGCCTACCGTGCGGCTGTTCCCTACGCTCCAAAAATGCCGCGGAAAAGCTTACACTCCGTCATGGAAGCCTCTGGAAATAAAGGAAGGGTTGCGTTCCTCAAAAGAGAGGGAGAGGGATAGAGAGAAAAAACAAAACGCAAAACGTGAATTGAATGCGAGTCTGAAAAATAAAGAGAAACAGAAAAGCTGTGCATTCGTCGAAGCAAGCCGTGTCCAGAATCACTCCAGTGCTCCTGTGGCGCAAGAGGCTAGCTTTTTTCAACCCGCCAGCTTTCTCCGTCGTCATTGATATATAGCCGCAGCCTCGCTTATAATTTATGCTTCCTTCCGTAGTCAGGAGAGGAAAAAAAAAAACCCTGTCGATACTTTTGTTATTCACTCTGGTTTTGGGAAAGCGTTCTTCTTTTTGACTACGGATCTTTTCTCCTTACTGTCTGTTACCTTAGGAAGAAAGATGGGAAGAAAAGGGTACCCAGCGCGATCATAGATGGCGCAAAGGGGAGTCTTTGTGTCGCCTCTTCTTGACTGAGAAATGGAGACGCCGGGGTGGACTTCGGTATTGAGCTACCGCGTCCTAGTGCCTGGGGAGTAATTGAACTAAGATTTCGAACGGCCCCGTTCCAATTCGGAATTGAAAATTCCGGAACGCTTTCCGCTCGGCTGCCACTTGATCCTGTGCGCTGCAGCGCCATTCAAGAGAGGTGCTCCATGTTTCCAGCCTTCATGCACACGCGCCCCACTTTCTGCTCAGATAGTATGGAAGGAGGTCTAAATAAACATGAGTACAAGAAAAAAAAAGCACGTATGAAGAGTGTGTGTCCTTTGGTGTTTGTTGCCTAAGCATTGACCTCCGCAACGTATGGAGCAAACATTCGCGAAGCAACGGGTAGACAAACGCAATCTTCGGCCATGAAGGAGTTCGAAAAGGTTTCGCTTTGCTTGTGTTTCTTTTTCTCCTGGGCTTGCTCAGCTTTGGTGATTTCTTAGCATTCAGAGTTGTCCTATATTATGTTAGCAGTATTTGATACCACGCTATGATGAAAGTTTTTTTTACAGGTCGACTAAAAATCTCTCTGAGAGCGAAAAAAACCACGAGTTCAATAGGAATGCATTTCTTAATTCTGGTAGTTGAGCAATAAATGATTCAAAATCTTTCCCTATCGTTGGAACAGCGAATATTGGAAAAGCCGCAGCGCAATAGCAGACTAACAAAAAAAGCGATATACTTATACGAGTGAAAATTTTACGAACCATTGTAGCTGTTTTGTATGCTTGGTTGAATCTCATTAACGTCGATGTTATCTGTAGCCAAAAACAGACTACAAAGGTTGGAATCAGGCTTATTGCGACCAGTACTTCTTCTCGATAGGCTATTCGCAAGGTTTTTGTGAAAAAGAACTGAAACCAAAAAAAAGAGCAGAATTCACAAAATGGCATTGTTGTTACCCGTCCTGTCGCTTAATCGCGAGCGTTATAAATTACTAGACCTCAGCAGGCCCTTTACGACTTGACCTGGACCCTTATTTTTCGCCGCTTGCTCTGGTAATAAAGCTCCAAATCACGCGGTTATTACTTAGCTGTCTACAACAAGCATTCTGTTGGTAACATTAAGGCCACTTCTAAGATAATTTTCTTTGATGCAGTGTTTGCGACAAGTTATCAGCGGTCTTTGTTGTTGTTGTGGCTGTAAGAAGAAGGAAAAGAAAATGCACGGGCCTGCTACTGGCTCTTTAGCTGAGCCACCTCCGCTGCCTCGTGCAGACAGAAGAAAGAAAGTAGAGAAAAAGAAAAAGAGGAGGGAGAGAAAGACACGCGCCGCAACAGCCATCGTCCACCACCTAAGCGGTGGCGGGTGCAATGACGGCCTACAACAGATAAAAATTCGGTGGCTGGCTAGCCCCCACCGCAAGCGGCTTTTACCAACCGTCCCAGCCCCGTAGGGCCAGGAACAGCCACCCTTCTCGACACAGAATGCTGTACTGCGCATGCATTATCATCAGCGGTCTTTGAAAGCGCACTGTCTGCTAAGTGCGAATACTTTCCAATGAAAGGCATATTTCCAAGAGAAATGACGTATGGACATTCGAGCGTCTAGAAAACAGTTAATTTGAAATAATTATTTATACCATGATAGAATATACCCACAATAGCAGAGTTACACGTAGATGATATGAAGCAAAACGTTCTTGCGCTTCCATCGGCCTGTTGTTTTTGACGTGCTTTCACCTAATTGCTGAAATTTATTAGAGCAGTCGTTAAAACATCCTCTCCATTTCTTGTTTTCGCATAACCCAAAATCAGTTACAAACAGTAAATCTGAATGACGAAATCACCACTCGAGGCCACTTTCATATTACTCGCTGGGAAAATACGTCAACCGCTTTAACCAGACACCGGGAGGAATTTCAATCGCCGCATGCGCCCTTTACACTGACGAAGGACGGGAAAGCCGTGCGGCGAAGTAAAGTACAAACTTTGAAGTGGAGCGCTCGGAATGCGTATTTTCAGGCAAAGCATCAGGAAAAAATGATGACGAGAAATGGATGATGCAAGTATGCTGTGGAAGAAAGAAGAAATCAATCGAATCGAATTGACTTGAAAGCAAGGAAAGTGCAGTGGATCGAAGGGAGATGAAACCAGAAGGTATCTGGATTGATGGAGAGGGTCCACGGCGAAAGAGGGCCGAACTCCGCCGAAACAGGTAGATGTGGCCTTCCCACAGCTGCGAGCCGTGTATGGTGATCTCTTTTACGTCTTCGAATTTCATTAAAATAAGATTCTATTCAATTTAAACGTTTTCAAACACAGTTCACCATGAATCAGAGTATCAACGTCCGCTCGTGATCATGGCTATCTTCATCCATCGTGCGTCAAACAGGAGGGCAGTAGAGTTTAGACTGAGGAGACGCAACGAAATCATATAGATCATGCCGCTCGTTCAGACATCTTGAACATTTACGAAGATCTGTATAGTGATGCTTAGCTTGGGTCCATCGATGTCCGCCTCGGCGCATCTCTATTCTTTTTTTTTTTTTTTTTCTGCAAAGTCCCTAAGCCCCGGGGCGTTCCAGCGGAGAGGTTTGCTTTCGAAACGTCGCGCAGACTTGAAGTCGGCTCTTCGATCGTAACGTACGCGACGCGTCCCTGGGGCTCTCTCCAGCCATCGTCTAATTAGCTCATTTGTAGCGCCCGGCCATTGCCAAATATAGGCTCGGGGCGCAGGGGCGCAGCTCCGAGATGCCGCGCAGCAGAAAGCCGGCTGCCGTCCCAAATACATTCCTCGGGTAGCTCCTCTAGAGCGCTCCCAGTTATTGGTTTCCATGCGAGATTTCTTTGGCGAATCTCTTTTCTCGCGGTACCTATCTAACTCTTTTTCTACTTCTTGCTCCACGTTCATTCTCCTTGTCGTTTTCGGCTCGCTTTTTCTTCTTTTTTTCTTCTTTGCCTTTTCATTCTGCACCGCGGTTACGTGCTAGGACCGAGCGAGACCGCATAAAGAACGGGCCCGCAAGACCAGCGGAGAAAACCGTTGCGAACTCTTGTTACCGGGGTCGTACATCTTTAATTCCGCCCCGACTCTTTGTTCTTCGATGGAGAATAATAGATGAAGCCATTTAAGGCAGGATAAAGGAGTCACCGAGCTATTCGCCTTAAGGTGCGCCGGTGATAGAGGCGGCGGAATGACAAAGGAAAAATGGAGGCGCTTCGCCGAACGATAAGAACAAAACAGAAATATAAGTGCAATGGCTCAGGACGACAATAATGGTGTCTGTCGAATAGTGCTTAATCTGTTTTTTTTTTTCTTTTTAGTTCTCGTTTGAGTTTCTGTTCTGATGCGCAAGCGCGGGTGGAAATTGTTTGAATATAGGCTCCAATGAAGGCGACCGCACGAATGATGTTGCGGTCACTGAGCCAACGGCCTCCTGGCAAACCAAGCGATAAGACACTTTACATGCAAATGAGAACCTTTTCAAACGAGCCCTGCGTGATTCAACAGAAACCACGATCTTTGCTAATCGGCAGTCTGATGCAATTATTGTGAAGTATATTTTTCCTTTGTTAGCGAGTCAGAAGTGGGCGGGAAGGACTCTCCTATTTCCAGGTGCTTAATTTGGTCGTGGCAGACCACAAGAAACATGCTTTAGATTTCTTGCGGTATAGCATCGACCTCGAAGTCAATTTGAAAGGCTAATTAGCTGTCTCTTTCGTAATTGTAGTCAGCGTATTTTATTATCTGTAACAGTAATCGAGACAGAATGAGAGTCCGGGAGATGAAAACAAAACCATCCACTCTACAGACGAACCTCTAATTAACGCTTACAAATATAATTTCCGGATCCAGCACTCGACGAACGAGTTTTTCTCATACCTTGTATTTCGAGTGCCAAGTAGAGGCGTGCGCCACTTGAGTGTTTCGTTCTGTTCCGTGAAGCTTTTTACATAGGACTGGAAACACAAGTGAATTATGGCTGGGCTGCTCAGCTCTACAGAGATGTCATGGCCACTACTGCAAGAGCGTTACCTGTCGAAGCAAAACAAATTTAGGTTTTACCAACTTCTTCTCGAATCGATGAATATAATAGTGAGAGGGAAGACCAGCATTTCCATGAAGGCACACGAAGCTTCAATAAATAAACAAACAAATAAATAAATAAATTAGTCATGCTTATTTCACATCAAGGATGTGAGAGGTGGGAAAAGAAGCCTATTTGAGGCTTTACGGAGATCCCGGCCTCTAAGCAGCTTCTTCGGGCACAAAAGCTCAGAATCACACACTCCGACAGAGCACTGTATGCCTGTGACATATCTAAAGCAATGACAAATGACACACTGCTTCGAAACACAAATGTAGAGGGAATGAATAAAGACATAACCATCGAACATTCATATCAAGAGGGAAGATAGCAAGGGCGACTAGTAGAGCAAAGAAAGAATTCATTATTCATAAAAAGAAACTGAATACCGGTGGTAGATGATGCATATCTTAATTAAAATCAAGGTTTTGTTCCGCCATAAAACACTGCAATTACGGTCTCTTTGCGCGACGATTTCGACGACATTGAAGCTGTAGTGGTTCTTCATATATCAAAATTATAGCTCATTCACCCTTTATCCGCCTTTTGCCGTTTGCTACAAGATCAGCCAGCCAGATCTTCAACATGAATAGATAGATATTAGGTCGATTTATTCATCGATCACAAATAAATTAATCAATAATTAATTATTCAATCGACGATGAATCTCACGATCAACGAATCACTGACGCAGCCAGGCAAATGGTATGCTTGAGAAGCGAAAATAGCGCGCATAATTGAAAACAAGTCGTAAAAATGGCATTAGCAAACTCTGATCTCTTCATCGGACTACATTCACAGGCAACAAGTGGCTTGTTTTGCTGTTTCGCGCCTCTTCCTTGCTTTTTTCTTGATCGTTGCCCGTTTGCGTAGAGGAATTTACCAGCGTGACTGAAAGGGAACACAACTAGGCGCCCTATTTGCAAGGCATCGCTTCTCTTTACGTGCCCCATACAACGTTCTCCCGCTTCTCTTACTTTCCATTGGCATCTCTTGACGCTGGTGAGGGACCGGCGCGGTTATGTACGATACCGCGAGTCCTCGCCGTTTCCTGCACCCGGAAGCGGGCCCCTTGTCGCCGCCTCGTTGCCCCCGTTTCCTCCACAACGAGACCAAGACGGATGCCCGGCTGTGGCTTCTTGGGCTTGCGCTCTTTCTTGCGCTCTTCGGTCATGCATTTTAATCCTGGAAGCGAGACATGTTCCGTCTCTCCCACGGCGGTGCTGACAGAGACAGCCGGAAAAGAAGGACTAATATAAAATTCTGCCTTCCTATCTGCACTTCCGTTCTTGTGCATGGTTTCTTTTGGGACATGGTCATGTCTGAGGAACATAGTATACGTAGTGAGTAACAAGCGGTCTGCACTGCAATGAAAACAAAAAGTAACTTCAACGGTTTACCCAGTCGAAGAAATATGCAGGAGCATTTCAAAGGTACGGCAAAGTATTCTGTATTTCTGCAGTTTTTCTGTGGTACTTTTCTGTAGTCTCCAACTTAGAACTTTTCTATTTCCACTAGCAAAATTTTGATATTAACAGAGAAATTTATGTTTTCGCAAAACGTTTTCTGTCAGAAATCACAGAATTTTTGTTGTAACCGAAGTTTTTCTGTAGTTATTCTTTTCCTGGAGTGTGTAGCCGTAGCTACAAGACTTGGCTCAGTACAGACAAGGTGCGCCACCATCACAATTCATCCAGTGCTTCTCACATTCGTAGCACACTGTTATTCAAAACTAAGAGCCATGTTCGGATTGTTCGGATATGTATATTTATATCTTGGGGGGAGCGGGAGGGGAGAGGAGGAAGGATCGTAACCTTAAATTAATAACGCACAGCTCTCACCCAGTACCACCACATTTATACTTGCACAAAAGAAGGCCTTCCCAGTGCACCTCGGTTTCTGAAATATATATCCCGTGTGCAATGCATTTACAGCGTGAACACCCGTGTAGCGAAAAACAGTACCCACAGAAATACCAGGTGCGCGTTCCAACTCTAATAATACGTCTTTCGTTGCATGAGGTACAGTGTTGCCAATTCAAAAACAGAAAACCCGGAACAGGAAGCCCCAAAACCCGCTAAATAGATACATTTATTTAGGTTGCAAAATCACATTCCTCTTTGCTGTCTATAACCTGCTGTGTTAAAGTATTTTCACTCTCATTGGTTTGCTCACTTTGCTGCCGATTCTCTGCTCGTAGCTCCTTTTCTAAGTGGGATTTCAGCACTGCTACCAACGTACACATTCATATCGTAGAGAACTTTTTGCTTAAATTTGTGAGCAGCACGTAGTTTGAGCAGCACTTATTCTGCATTCGTTACCCGGCTGGAATAATTAGGGGGAATTCGTAAAGTAATGTGCAAACTTCCGAAATTCCGAATCAAAAATAACTGCGTTAGGTGCATTAGTGTAGCGGAGTTGCTAAGCCTGTACGATAATATTCCGCATAACTTTGCACATCTTAATTTACTTTTATTTTTGTACTGGCTATCACTGTATATCAGGGCTTCTTTTTAGTTTAGTTACAATGTATTTTGATGCTTGAAATCAACTTCTGCTCCACTCTCTTTTAAGCTTGTTTTACCGAAGCATGCTGTTCACCTGCAGATCGTGCGTGCCTTTCTTTTGTTTTGTGGCATTAAAAAGGGTGTTCAAAAAATATGGACAAAACGAGTGAAATAAACGTGTTTGGCTTGTCTGTTTGATCATGTGTTATGCGTTTGTTCCCCCCCCCCCCCCCCCCCCCTCTTTCTTTTTCACTAAGGCGATTTGTTTAATTTTCGCCCGTCTCAGAAAAGAAAGCTGTTCGGGAGAGAAAATTATGAAAAGAAAAGGTTAGTTGGTTAGGGTTGTGAACTTCAATGCGCCAAAGCTACTCGGGCTTAGAGAGACGCCACAGTGGAGAGCTCCAGAACTTTCGGTCCCCTGGGGATCTTTAACGTGCAGCGACATCGGACAGCACACGGACGCCTTGATTTTCACCTCCAAAGAAAAGCGACTGCCGCGGCCGGGCGGCCGGGTTTCGGTCTCACGTCCTTGGGCGCGGCCGTCGAGCGTCCTAACCACTGAGACACCGCGGCGGGGGGGAAGAAAACGCACTAGAAGGCAGGCGTCCTCATTACTTGTTCATTCATTACAACAAAGTGTTCTTTTTTTCTTTTTTGCAAAAGTTGTGCAGGATGCCAATGTAAAACATCGAAACTCAACTAAGCTTACAGAGAAAAGAGGAATATATTAGGCCGCTTCCTCACAGACCTTCCATCCTGATCTTATAAGCTTATTTAAAATGTAATAGCTCACCGTCATGCAATGTTCGTTTCTTCATGTGACATCTTCCTCATCGACTCGACATGTTCGGAATGATGATTATTCTCTATACTACATTTGACTAGCTCGTTTTTGGAGATTAGTACCTTTTCTGGACGTTTTCGCTTGCTTTATTAAAGAAAGGTCTCGCTATAGTCACTCTTCAGTTTGCTATCGCTGAGCTTCAAGGACTACATAGTTTGCTGATCGCATTCGCTGCTTCAAAGAAGCATGGGAGAATGCTTGCGAATACTAGAGCCGGGTTAAGGCAGATGAATCAGTCAGACGTATAGGAAAGGCGTGATATTTCCATTCCAATGGGATTAGGCAAGCCGGCCATTCGTATTGCGTTCGGTAGCGTCACATACTGTTACTATTTGCAGAATCGAAATGATATTTGATGCAGTTACCAAACGCTCCAAAGGCTTGTCCATGAAGCTCTACGAAGCGGAACAGAATAATCCGAGACAAGCGAAGTGCTGGTATTTTAAAGCCGTGTGTTCTGAATGGTGGGCATTAGGAAAGGTTAACAATAAAGCCGACTGATCGCAAATCACATAAAAGAGATATGGAGGTTCTAGTCTAGCCTGAACATCATTTTGGTCGCTAGCCCTGAGCGATCCACTCTGTTGACGTAACGCATTCCGTTCGGCGCAGGCGACCCGCTCAATTGGTAAGTAGAGCTGCATACTCCACCTTCAATTTCTCACGAAGATTACACATTTTGCCCAAAGCATTCGCTCAGGACTGATCATGCCCAACAGTCGCGGATTAACTAGACGGCGTGAGTGTTATCTGGAGGCTATAAATCCTATAAACCCCATCCCACTACTGATTACGCCAGCGGACACTTCTATTTCGTCATCATTGTTTAGGCCCCGCAGCGAACGGTCCGCTCTGCGGTTGGAGCACTTTTCGTTTCTTTGTTTATTTAACGTGTATAGAACCTGAAGTAGGATGGACAGTTGGGCGAGTTGGTACATTTGCATAGTGGGTGGTACAACGCGAAGACACGAAGCACAAAAGAAGAGCAGCAGCGCTCGTCTGTTGTGCTTCTCTTCTTGTGTGCTTCGTGTCTTCGCGCTGTACCACCCACCATGGACAACCTAAGCGTAGAATATTTTCAATAAGAAGACCACGGGCCATTTCTTAGTGAAAGGCCGAACTGCTATGTTAGAATAAAATTACTGGCACATAAAATTCAAAATTTACAATCCAAGCCGTATAAGTATGCCACGTGAATAATTATTTTTGAAGTGCTCTCAGTTAAATGGATGATTCGCTTGAATAAACGAAGTCTCGGATGTTCTTGTTCAGACCTATGGCAAAGCATAGCCTTAAGGTAAGCTTTTAAAAGTGAAAGCTTTTACTACTCTTCTCAGTAGTTGTTTCCCCTGTGCGCGTGAGCGTGTGTTTATCTGCCTAGTCACGTGGCAAACATGGTCACTCAACCGCAACTACGCTGGAGCCGGGGCACTCGCTCTGCCTAATAATCAGCCTCTACTGCATCTTAGCTGGTGCCGGTCTAGAAAATTTAACGGCAGCAGTCGTCAGGGATGATCCAGGCCTCGTGAACTGTCTGCGTCTCAGAGGTTGCGAAGACGATAGGAAGAATCCGATCATCCAGTGGAAGTAGCTCGCCAATGGACTGCCGCACAGAGAAGAGAGGCGGGTCGAGAGAAACGTGCCGCCGAGACCTCGCCAAACGTCAGTCATTACCAACAAGCAACACCCAAGTCTAGCCAAGCTTTACCAAGCTTAAATTTCAAACTTTCGCTTTGGTTATTTTAGTTTTAGCAGGTTTAAACCTTTGGCCATTGTTTTTTTGTTCTGCAGGATCGTCTATATTCTTTTATTTAAAATGCATATAATCTGTCAACGTTCTCAAGTTTTCATTTTCAAAAAACGTAAACCCAGAATGATGATTTCTAGCTTGCAAACATAGGTCTTCATGCGCGTCGGTTCAAGGCGAACATACGCTGCATGTAAAGCCATTCACTCTAGAGACTCGTGCCGGTTTCTCTGACTGTCTATTCGCGGCAGAAAAATAAATGAAGAGAAAAACCTTATCAGCTTTTCTCTCGTTCCAGTCCAAAACAATGACGCACTGGTTAAGGTTTACCACAGTTTCTGGTTACGTTACTGGACGCGCCTTAAAAAGCTTTTGCTGCAGGGCGTCGTTGCTTCACTGCGTACGTAATGGTTAAAACAACGTCTTCCAGCCCGATTCCATTCAGGTACAATCAAAACACAACACGCGCACGCAGCTGCAGTGGCGGCGAGAACAAAACAGGAAACTCGTGAAAAGTGGTTTGGATACGAAATCACCACGCTTGATTTCCTCTCAGCTGTCTTTCTGTCGGGGCTGTTTGCACGGGGTCATCGCCGTCGCTTACAGAGCGCCGAGAGCATGCACGGAAGAAAACAGCCACGCGTAATGATCAAAGAGCCGAGCGAGCTGGGAAGCACCTCTCCAGGTACGCCTCCCAAATCACGACGCCCCGCTTGTATGGGCCCCGCGCATTTGCGGGCCGGGTCTTGCTAAGTGCAGTGGCGTGTTGGGTCGGCCTGCACTGCCGGCTTCGCTCTCTCGGAACTGTTATGGAACCACGTGGCACTGCGCCGACCATTTACGGGCCCTGGGCATTGTCGTCATTAATTCTCGGCGCCTGGCAGCCCGAAAGTTCTGGCTCGGGAGTTGAGAGTCGGAGAAATTTTGCTTTTCAACGCCACCACGTGGCTACGATTTACCACCAGTTTGATTTGGCGGATGTTTCCGTCTCCTCTTCTAACTGTAGTATTTCAAGAGCGTCAGAATCAGAATCTATGGGAAATAATTAAGTACTATCGATGTAGTAATTGTGCTCTAGCTGCATTCGATGAGGTAATAATATAGCAAACACAGACAGGTGACACACTTTGGGTTTAATAATATAAACATCTGAAAAGAAACGACGAATATATGCTTAGGTATGGACACCTCTCAAAAACATAACTAAATCAGTCGACGGGTGTCAGTGCCACTGAGAAAATTGAAGGTTTGTTTAAACGGAACCATGCGCTTCTCGCTGAGTAATTTTTCCGGATAAAACAAAATTCGTCCTCGGGAAATGTAAAACGTTCCTTGGTTCTTACTCTTGAGATAGCTGTAAAATTATTCGTTTCAAATATAGATTGCTTAAGAACGATGTTTAAATTAAGATATTTTTCGTAGAACCCTGGTGCGAAGAATGAACGAAAGGTATAGCAACTCTGCGTATCCGCTGTGCTAGAGACACGTGGAGACACAACTCCATCTACTTCTCTCAAAGTGTCGCCTTCATCTTAACAACAGCTACGACGAAGTGACTGGCTGGGCGGAGAATCGAAGCGCTCTTTATGGAGACGAAAACGTGCAATACTGGTAGCCTAGCACGTGACGAATCTGGCTATCGAGATAGAGCTGTGATCTGCTAGCGAAGCTTACCTGTTTGCCTGAGACGCTTCGAAATTCTTTGGTTTCTCGAGAAGTTGTCCGAATGAGTCTTTTCAGCCACCTCGCAGAAATGCAAAAAAGCGGTTAATAGTGCTTCTGCTTTAAAATAAAAGCAGCCGTAAGATCTCCTAACGACACAGATATTTACTCCCTGTACTTATCAGAATGAGTTTAAAGCTTCCTTTTTTCTTTTTTTTTTAATTCATTAGACAACCCAGTCTCTCTTATACACAGCACAAAATTCACTTTACTGAGTTCGCGGTTTGGATTAGTTGGAAGAATAAAACAAGCACCATTGTTCAAGGTAGCACTTTGATATGTCAACAGCATGATTTTCATGCTTGACATGCAAACAGTGCATTCGCACGTTCTATTCGGATTGACCAGTGTTAAATGCCGAATAGATTTTAATCGCACAAAAGGTAAGATGCAGTTTTCTATTCGTTTCGTCATGCTTCAAAATGGCGTCAGCTCAGGCAATTTGTACGAGCACTTTCCTACGAAGCTGATAAATGTGCATCTTTTTGTTATCGCACACGCTACACGAATAAAGTTTGCGAAACCTCCCCACAGCAACCGTACTGCAGGATGCCGCTCTTAAAATCGGCGAGGCTTCCGCGCAGAACATCGCGTGGAGCTGTACGCGCGAGTATGCCTCATGGTTCGTCATTTTTCTCTCTCACGCGGCGAGCTAAGCTGTATCGGACAGTGCTCAGGCAATGTCAGTGGCGTGTATTGGGATGGGGGGTGTGCACACGTAGCACGCCCCCGCTTTTCTTTTCTTTTTTTTTTTTTTTTTCGCTTTTCGCCGAAGTGTGCCGGGAAGCCGTCGGTGCTGCTGACTGGACAGCGTGGAGCACGGTGCGAACGCAGCTTTTGTATGGACCCCATCCTGATGTACCATCACGAGACTCGGCCGCTTCTTGGGGTGATGCGCATTAGCGATGATTTACCGAGGTCGAACTGCTCTCGAAGGCGATGGTGGGATGCGAACGAGCCGAACAGAGCGATGAGAGAGGTGGAGGGGAATGCAGTGCGCCGTCGAGGGTCGGAGGAAAAGGTGGAAAGTGAAAGGGAAGTCCCCTGGCCTCGCCGCGAGCGCCGGCGCACCGCGTCTTTTGAGCGTGAAATATTTCCTCGTTATCGGCGACGCTCGTGAATTATTGCTTCTTTGCAGAGCGCCAGCCAGCGAGTGCGCGAGCGCCCTCGTGCTGAGAAAGCTTATGCTAGCGGTCCTGCGCGTAACGAGATTGCGCTATCAGTCCCGCAGGCCTGATTGGTTCTTTTCGCTGATGCGGATGTGCGTTTTGAGCATATCCCTGTCCTCCTCTCCTTGCCCTTCCCAAACTCCCTTATTTCCCTTACTTATTTACGCTGCGAGCATCTCCCATGCTGCTGCCTATTGCTGCGGCTTCGTTTAGGCCGTCCGAGACCGTTCTTCAGACTCCTTGGTTTTCACGTGGCCACTAGATTATGCAGCCCTAGGTCTCGCATGCGATATTTTATGCGCACTTAGTCTGCGCGTGGCTTAAAGTCGGATTTAGGGCGTGTGGATTCAAGTGTACGGAGAAGCATTTGAAACTACCAGCATCGGAAATTCAAGCACCCGGAGCGCTCAGTCGCCGTTCTCTTAGCCGTAATTTGCACGCTTCCTGCTGTTTACTCCAACAACAACAAAAACCTGTGCCGAAACAGCGACAAGGCGACAGCAAAGCGCAGCCGTGAGCGTGGAGCAGCGAACCGCGTGTTTTATTCACAGTCTGCCAGCAGAAGAACGGTGAGAATGCGCTAAACAAAACCGGGTGTACGAGCGCGCATAGGTGCGGTGGCTTTGCCTAACGTTTTAGGATAAGTTCTGGCTTCGAACTTTCCTTTTTTGGTTGCTTTTTTTTTCTAACAACAGAGAATGAGCTTAGTGCAGGAGGAGCCCAATTACGTAATTACGCCATAAGGTCGCATCGTTGTAACTTGTCTGGCGCTTATTGGCAGTAACGAGATTAGAGTTATCTGTCGGATCTTGCAGAGACGTTACAAGCTCAACTAATCCCAACAGCCACTTAATGCTGAAAAGAAAGCTTTGATAAATTTACAAAAAAAAAAGAAAAAAGAAACGTTACTGCACAGAGTAGGTAACGATGGGAACTATATGGAGGAAAAGTGGTTATGGGAATACGTAAGCTCCTCTTGCTAAGCCGGCGCACTTAGCATTTAGGCCTAAATAGCCGCTATTCAGATCAAGCGTATCAAAATTATTGAAGCTCGTGATTATGCACAGACTCCCACACATCGAAGATAAAGTCCAGGTACAGATTTCCGAGAATAGCAGGTCACTGCTTACATTTTGTTTTGTTTTTAAATTTTACGGAGTAGCAAAAGAAAAACAATAAAAACGACCAGACATCTTGTATCATGTGTAGTTTCTATTAATAAAGTCTAATGACGAGGTATTAATTGACTAAACAATAGGATAAAATAACGTGGACAGGAGGAACGCACCACAACACAGTACAATCGTTATGTTCATAGCGAATAGCTAAGAACCAACTACCCCTGATTAAATTTCTGATACCCCGCCGCGGTGGGGCAGTGGTTATAGGGCACTTGTCCGAGAATGCGAGATTGAATCCCGACAGCGACGACTGCTTTTCGATGGAGGCGAAAAGTAAGGCACCCGCGTGCTGTGCGATGTCAGGGCACGTTAAAGAACACCAGGTGGTCGAAATCTCCAGGACCCCTGAGTAGACGGCGTATCGCAGAGCCAGAGTCACTTTCGGATGACAAACCAAAGCAAACCAAACCAAACGAAAATTCTGATATCATTCGAAATGAAGATAACTGACAACGGCTTGTACTTTTATTTAATTTTCATTGAAGTGTTCTATTGGACCAGCCTTTCTACTCCATTTAGATGCAAGCCTAATGCGGTCCTGCTCTTCGACATAGTTTTGATGCCTCAAAATCACCAAAATTTAGGCTTACTGAGACAGAGCCTTTCGCCGCTTTGGTCATCGCATGGCTGGTAATATTCATATAAGATTAAAGGGGTACAATATGGTTAAGTCTCGGCGAATAGTCAACAGTTTCGGGTAAAAAAATCGAATAATATTTCATTAGATTCGTCAAATTATTCAAATAGTTCTTATTCAATATTGATTGAAGCGAATCAAATTTTTTTCTCAAGTTTTAAAATAATTTCAGAATAATTCACTAATGGCCGATTAAAACATGCTAAAGTTTATTTGACATCCATTTAAAAAAAAGCACTCTTTAATCCCCAGCTGTATTCCCTTCCTACATCTTTTATTCCTGACCGACCGCCCTTAAATATCGTGCGAGAGTACAGTATACAATTATAGATGGCCATCGAATGTTTTTGTTTTTTTTTACCTCTTTATGTATATATCCAGTGGTCTCTAAAGACAAGACGAGATGCGGGGTGTACCAGCTAACTTGAGCCTAGGGCTAAATAAACTTCGCTTTTAAGTGCAGAACGCTACAACCTCAAGGGGTTACTCAGTATTCTAGCTGCCCTTCACCAAACTCCGAAACGCCAATGTTGCGCTTGATCATGGACGGTTGCCCGAGCCGAGCAGAATCTTGTGTCACAGGTTGCATGGCCACTTACTCTTGCATTATAGGTAGCCACCCACCGCACCTTATCTGAGGTGCACTTAAGCATAACGTCTAAGTCTACGACGGGATAGCGTTGAGGAGTCACTCAGGATGCCAACGCTGCCATTCGCCAAACTGTCCGAAAGCTCTGTGTTCCAGATAACCATCACGAAGCTGCAGGAGGCCAGTTATAATCATGCCCCCTACCCTCCAGAGGTCTCGCCGAAGTTGACCAAGGCCAGCACTGGTAGGTTGGTCCCTTGGGCCACACTATTGCTGCCTGCAGGCTACGCTGATGCGGACGTCGCACAAGCGAGGAACGGCAGTCTAACAGTTCTACTCTGAAACGGCCACTTCTGAGAGCATGCAGTATATGCTGCCTCGATCGATCCCCGTGAGAAGGAAGGTAGAGCCTTTTCGAATGAAAGCCTTCGTAAAGACCATACACGGCCTCCAAGGTTCAGCGATGCGCTAAAGCTTCTTCGATGGCCTACCTCAGCGGTCGTGTCTAATACGCACCTCTCTTCCTTCAAACATGTCAGATCTGGGTGGACACCGATTATTCGTCATCTCCGTCAAAAGAAAGTCGTGATTTTTTTCTTTTTTTGCTATGACTTGTGCAATTTAATGTTGACAGAAAAAAAAATAATATTGATTCTATACGCACAGAGTGAATGTCACAGAGCGAATATACGTGCTTTTTTGCGTTCCCACTAGTAAATATAATTGTTATCGGCTTGGACATTAGTGGCTATATCATCGAAACTTATGACAGTCTTACGACAGCTGTTTGCTAGTACTCCGCTGTATTCCGTGCTAATTCGCTGCGTACGAATATTCACATAAGTGATAAATTTTAGTAAATTAGATCTCATAGGAAAGAAAGGAAGATGGGGAGGAGGAGGAAAGGCAGGGAGGTTAACCGGTAAAATAAACCGGCTTGCTACCCTACGCTGGGGGAAGGGGGTGAGTGGATATAAAAGTGATGGGTTAGATAGGCATGGGGCAAGTCAGGAGAGTCACATCACAGCCATATCACGTCGCATAACGTCACTATCATATCACGTCGTATCACAACAAAATCACAGCAAAATCACGACGGCTGTGGAGACCGCCATAGCGGTAGCACTCGCCTTCATACACCGCTTATGGACACACGTGACAAACATCACACCAGTCCGACATATACCATAATCACAGATTCACAAGCTGCGTGTCACGACTTCGCGAAGAATACATTATCTTTGTTGGCTTCACGCGTGCTCTCACCTATACAATATGATACATTTCCCATTGTTAAAATCGTTTGGACCCCTGGTCACTCCTCCCTTCCTGTAAACGAGAGTGCGCACGCGCTCGCCCAAGCAGCAACTTCCCGAGCGCTGTCGACATAAGCGGAGGAGGAAGTAGACAGAGAGGACGCCAGCACAGTTGTACAGTCTTACACCCACATTACACTATATTACCGTACACAAAGAAGAACACTGCCACCGTCATACCCAACACTCACCAAGGCCGAAGCTGTGGCATGGCGACAACTCCAGACTCACACGTATGCAAATCGGTATCACAAAACATTTGTTCTTCCCCACCCGCTGCCCAGAAATATGTCCCACCTGCCAACAACACCGACCTACACTATATCAATCTGTTTGGGCCTACTCAAAACCACCCGTCGGCATTCCACCTATAACTCACCCCACCCTCTCCTCTTCGGAAGATGTCTTGTCCCGCACGGAGCTGACCGAACAACGCCGGCTAATCGAGCGGGCCGAGAGGATTGCAGTGGCCAATGGACTTATGGGCTGATATGCACTTATTCCTTCTGAGACCGTTTCATTAGCGCGAACCCGTTAGACCAGCTGTTCTGGCGGGCCTGCAATATTGAGGCTGCACATGGAGCCCTGGACAGAGGACTCCACTCAGGAAGATAAGAAAATTTAGAATAAAGGTTTTTCCTCCTCCTCTTCCCCCTTTCGGGGATCACCATGAAGCCTGAAGAACTCACGGCATTCACTGAGCCGTCGGTGTAGACGTGCGAGCGGTTTCCATGGTGCTCATGGAAGTATTCGATAGTGACTTGTTTTAGTTCTGTCGTTGATAGCTCGACTTTCTTTCTGATGTGGATATTGAAAGAAGCACACGGGGGTTGATGCAGGCTCCATGGTGGATAGGATGGTCTAGAGGCGGGAGTAAACTGGGACGGCAGAATAGCCCGATGTGCATCAACGGTCTCTGTAACGCGGCCTGGTATTAAGAAGACTGGCCAAATGATGAGAAGGAACCCGGGAAATGTGTCGCTAATGTGCCCTCAGGGCGTCAACTGTTAGAAAACCCAACTTTCGAATTCTACAGAGCGTTCAAGCTCAAGCTCCGCGAACCTGCCTGGGTCTGATTGCCGAAATGTGCTTCTACGGCTGCTACAGTATTAATTGCCCAGGAGCATCCCATCGCTACCTCATAGATGATTCAGTCCTCTTGAGGTCAGTTTTGAATAAGTGCATTTCACACGCCCCCAACATTTCACACCCATACTGTGCGAGACCTCTTCTTCGGCGTTTTTTGTATATAGTGAAATATTAAAGCATTTCTTTTTCTCATTTATACTGTCTGTATTACTAGCTGCTGCCGTTCGCGTTGAAATCTTTGCTGTATACCACGACGCTAAGAACAGAACTATTAAGGAGCTAGATTAAATCGCGTTTGAATTCATGCAGGAAACGCACGTACGGGTGCGGACAAAGCTGAATGAAGCCCGCTATTCCGTTCTAACTGCAACCACACCATCCGTATCGGGCGCAATAAAACATTCTGTTCATTTGAAAGCGCACTAACCTCTACATCCAGGCTGTACGCAACACAGTTGCCGGTTTTAAATGCACAGTCCCACGGCTTCTCGAAGGGGACGCCGCTACCCTCCCTTTGTCAAGAAAGGAGCATCTCCGGCACCGCACACGTGCACTTATCCCTCCGTGTGCGATATCCCTTCTCCGCGGTCTCACCCGTGCAGACGAGGTTGCGCTTAGGAGGATCCGGGTCGGTGTTGCCCTTACACCAGCTGTCACTAGGACGTGGTCATACTTCCAACACTTATATCCCCGCCCAGGGTACCCGATCTGTAAAAACGAAGATGTTGAGGCCGACATCCACCACTTGCTGTGGGACTGCCCAGCACTCAAACCAACATGAATCCGGCACCTGAGCATAGCGGGCTTTTCAGCAACCAATCCTGCCTCATATGTCACTTGGACTCAGGGACCTCATCATCGCTCACTTCTGGACTTCATAAAATCAGCCAACCTTTTTCCATTCATTTAATCATTTATTCATCCATCATCTCATACCCTACTGGTGCCCTGAGGCAATAAATATCGATTAAAAAAAATGCACAAGCCATGAAAATTATTAGAAGGCGATGGCGTGCTCCTCTTACTTTTGTCTATACCTGTACCTGTCCTTCAACCCTCCCTGCGCGAAATCGTGAAGAGCTACAAAGGCCCCACAGACGCTGCAGTGTCTACAACAACCTTAACGAGTGTCTAAAAGGCTTTTCGATAAACCTCACGTACGTTCGTAGAATACTTCCACGGCTATCATTGCAACTATACTACCTTGTGAAACAATAGGTCAAATTAACGGCCCTAACAGTGTGCAGAGCGTCATTTTATCACTCTGCACACTGGCGCAGAGCGATAAACTCGCAGTTTTGCTATTTGGTTTCAATGTGAGAAAATCCGCCCAGTCCACAGGAGGCGTCAGACCGAACAATATGCAGGCAGTCAAGGCTGTTCCGTTGATTTAGGGGGCAGGACGCCAGGCGTGCCAGAGAAACTAGGGGGCATCAGCCTAATTTTCGCTGCACTCTCCGAGGACGGCAGCTTCACAACGTCGCATAACCCCAACTGTTCGACCCATCTAATTGCTTTCTAAATGAAGGCCGCTTCTCTCTCTCGAACTGAGAAAGACGGCTGGGCGAATGGAGTAGGCCAGTCAAGGCCCAAAAGACGGCGCCTCCCACTCTGCTCTCAGTTGTAGACCAGAGAGGAGTGTGAGGAGGAGCATGAGGAGAAGGGAGAAGAGGAAGAGACTGAGACTGGCGGTAAATTCTAGGCTCCTCGTCACCACGCGCGCATCACTGCCTCCTATTTCCCTCTCTAATATCCGATAATGAGGCCGAAGCCTGTGCCGCTCATTTGCCGCTCTCGAATCCGTTCGGGTCGTGGCTTCGACGCCAGACTGCGTTCCGGCGTCGCCGGCGATGGCCAGACGTCTGGGGAATGAGGAAACAGTGCAATGGAAAAGGGACTGGCTTGATAGTGCGCGCGCGCGACCTAAAGGAATTCCGCCCACTGACAAATCTCGCAGCCGAATCCCGCCGTAGGCCGGAACGCGCGTACGGCCGCCAAATGAAGCAGCCGGCATAAAACGCAGATGCATAACACAGAGAGGAAATGAGGAGGGTACGCTAGTCCGCAACGCGTCAGCGGCGTCGCGCGCCGCGTGCGCAAGAAGCGAACATGAAAGGATGGGGGGGGCGCTTGCGACGGTGAGCGGACGGCTGTCTCACGAATGGCTCTGCGTGTTTCAGAACGCCTTCCTTCCTTCCGTCCACACAGCGTAGGCGAAGGAAATTAGAAGCTTCCTCCCCCTCTCTCCCTTCTTTCCCCTATGGCGTCCTTCGCAAGCAAGACAGAGGCAAGCATGAGAAGGATGGAAGGAAGGAAACCAGCAGGGAAGAGGTCACAGAGAGAGAGAGAGAGCTAGCCTTTCCTACTAACGGTCCGCACTGCGGTTTGGCCGCTACAGAGGGATTCACGCAGAAGGGCCATTCGTAATCCCGTCACGGGGCTTGCAGTTTTGGAATTACAGCCTGGTTTGTTTCCGCTTCACGTGTCGCCGTCGTCATCGTCCTCCACCTTTTTCCCCCGCTATAGGGAAAAAGGGAGAGGCAAGGCTTCACTTTGGCCTTGCGGTCCCGGGGTGAGCGCTACTCTTTGCCTGCATAGTATATATATGCGGTGCGCAACTTTCGCAGCTTCGCTCCTGCGCCACGATGTGCGCCGTGGCTCTCCTTTACTGGCCGTAAAAGTTTTCCCGAGGTGGCTTTCGCGCACTTTGGGGAGAAAAGGAGTTTCTGAGGACGGCCTCAGACACGTTGTGTCGGTGGAGGCGTGGATTCTCCGAGAACCAGCAATTTTACCCGTTGCGTCTGTGCGACTTAAAGCGATGGAACTTGGGAAAGTAAAACGATGAAGCACCCGAGGAAAAAAGGATCTTCTTGTGATAAAGATGAACCTTTTCCAGAGTGGATCGTTTGGAGTTAAACGATAACCCGGTAAACTGTAAAGCCTTAAAGACGGCACTCAGAAACAATTTGTCTTTCCCTGTCGTCAAAACGGACTGTAAAAAAAAAAAAACTAAAAAAAAAATGGTTGTATTTGTTAGATATATATTGTTTGCTCAGCGGTGTATTTTAGTCGCTGCAGTTAGCGCTATACCTTGCAAATTGTTTACTAGCCACACTGTTTTCATAAATATATTCAACAACTGCGACCCCTTATTAGTTGTATGTGTTTTCTCTACGAATTTTGCACACTGATTTCTTATCTACAACTGAAAGGACAAATTGAGGCTAAGAAAAGGAAGAAGGAAGTTGCGCTAATTACCATTTATGTCTTAATTTGCGCAGAAAGTTGCTACTGAGCCCACCCTGAATCGTAGTGTAATTGAAGCCCCTTATAATGATTAGCACTGATTCAAGAGGATCGCTGTGATAGTTTCCTCAGTAACATCAGCACACCAGTCCACCGCTGTAACGGAGTCATAGAGTCACGGCCACAGCTGATTTGGTTCGCACAAGCCACGACTGAGCGGAGCACCATGCATCTTGACGCAGGAGTACGCAAGTGAAGTGCTTATATATATATATATATATATATATATATATATATATATATATATATATATATATATATATATATATATATATATATATATATATATATATATATATATATATATATATATATAAGCACTTCACTTGCGTACTCCTGCGTCAAGATGCATGGTGCTCCGAAAAAAGATATACGTGAAGTTTTCTTTATCGCAAATAAATGAAATGAAGGTTTCTGTAGTTGTTATCTAATTATCCAAACCTCATTTGCAAGCTAAAGTCAATATTTAGTAATTTAGAAAAATAATTAACTGCTGGGTGCGAAACTAAAAACAAATGCCGGCGGTGCTAGAACGGCTGGCAGCTGTGTGCAACTGGTTTGCCGCGCCTGCCTCAATTTTGGTTTTTGTAGTCCTTGTTGAATTTCGTTGGTACGCCCAGTACACACCTTATTAAAAGTTGATATATTGTTGTTGTTTTTTTTCTGCCGCATACGCGCACATGGCTTAATCGTGCTCTTTTTGTGTGTGTGCGATATTGTGTAATTACCTGATGTAAGAGGAGGAATATCTTTACAGCGCAACTCATTCAATCGAATATCAATTTGAAGTGCTATCGAATACAGCCGGAATAACTGGAACCACAGAATTAAACGTTGTAGACAGGAAATCAAGAAAAAAAAAAAAAAAACAAGACAAAAAAATATTTTCCGTCGTCTTTTGCAACATGCCGGCTCTTTTCAGCAGCGTAAACGATGAGCATCTGGCTGGGCATGCAAAATAAATGGTGCGTCGCCGATAGTAGGTCCGCGCAGCCCCGAGGAAGAAAGCATGGCCCTCGGGTAACACTTTCTCTACGAAAAACCCTGCCCCTAGGCGCAAACAAGAAGGAAGAACTGGAGGAGCTGACGTAGAATCATTTGTCATCCGCTTTATCCCCAAGTCATCTGGCCGAGGATTAGGCCTATCGCCTGCAGGTCCCTGGCCGGGGCCACGCTCGCTTCGCCGCTGCTGGGATCCCCGGCTACTCTTTTTCGAATGCAAGCGAGCCCTCGGTGCGGGTCCGACGCTTAGAAGCTTGCAGCGATTACAAAAATCAGCGCAGTCGCCAAGCGAGAGGAGGATGCCCCTGCGCTATACCGAGCGGGCTTTATGGAATGAAGGAAGAGGCAAGCGAGGATGCCTAAAAGGGCGAGGAAGAAACTAGGGGGGAGGGGTCAAGAAGCGCTTTGGCAAGCAGCGCGCGCAAGTTCGTTGGCGCCTGCAAACGATCGAAGCCGTGCGAAACGCCGTTTCAAAAGGACGCATCGTCTTCGCCGAGCTAACACAGCAAGGCGAGTGTCTCTCGCCGCGGGACCACCCGAAAAATCAATGGCTTGTCAATTTTTTAAGAGCTGGAACGCAGGTGGGAGGCGAGTAGGCGACACGGCGCCCCCTCTTTGTAACCCCTCCCTTCCCCCCCACCCCCCCCCACCCCCTCCAGCCCTTCCCTAATTTCTTTTTGTCTTTTTGGCGCCAAAGCTTCGCTTAACTTGGCCATATCTCAGTACTCGCAGTTTCTATCCTGTATATTCATTTTCTCCTTGTGTTCAAGTGGCCCGTAGTACAGACAATGGCAGCAGAGACAACGGCGGACTTGGCTTCTGCTTTACATTGTGTCTATTTGATTCAGAAGCTCGTTCGTGTGAGTGGGAGCCTATATAGCCTAGCGAGTGCAAAAACTCGAGAGGCTGGGACTGGGAACGCAATCAGAGGCCGTGGGCGGGAACATCTGTCGTCAGGTGCAAGCCGTTTCCAGAGATGCTCGCCCCGCATGGGGGAGCCGCGCGCACTTTGGAAGTGTGCAGCGTATAGCTTGTGATTTAGAATCATTAGAGGTAATCCTCTCTCGGGGAGATCTTTATTTTTCTTGACTGCGCTCTTATTTGTGTTTTAAAATCCTCTTTCGTTAGCCCGTAGCAGCAAAGCTTGTCGTGCCTCACAAGGGGCACCTTAAGGTGAGTCTAGCAGTACTTCACCTTTCTTTGCTTTTTTTTTTTTTTTCATTTCCGTCTGACTCTCAATCTATTTCAACCTGGCTCCAGCGTACGCCGCTTCTTAGCTGGTTCGTTAAATATTACAGGCGCGAGGCGGAGCGCTCGGGAAGCTTTGAGCCACACACAGCTCTATAACGCAAGGAGCGTCGTGCTGTACGCGGCGCGGTCATATTCTGCATGATTCATATGTTGTCTAATGTCCTGTCGCCTGGCCCGCACCTTTGAATTGGTCATGCTAGCGTATACGCAGCACAAAAATGAGTAAACTATAGCAGGAACCACAGCGCTAAATGCTTAAAGAAAGGTTGAGTATTCATAACTGAAACCGGTACTAATTAACACCAATGAAAGAAAATGAATGAAAGAAGACGCGTCGGTCCATGATATATTTAAGGAGCATGCAGGTATACTGCTGAGGTTCACAACACGGGGAGTGGGCTCGAGTGATATTGTGCGAACTATTGTAAGGTGCTATAAAAAGTGGTATGAAGCGATGGAAATAGTTTGGTTTGGCTTTGTAAATATGGTTTAACTTCCAAACGCGACTCAGGTTCTGAGGAAAGCTCCATGAAAATAGATTTTCGGAAGTGCTGCGAGGTCTACGGGTATACTGCTGAACCTGGGGTGCTTGCCAGTCTCAACTTAATCGCGCCAGTTTTGTCGTTTTCAGGAACTCTTTACAAAGCTTCTTACCTCCTGCGCTATTCCACTAAATCACCGCGCGCTCATTACGCACTGGTGCAAATACACAAAAAGAAAAAAAAAAAAAGAAGCAACGCACTAACACGTCCCCTCTGCTTCGCACGCGTTGAGCAGAAATCGTTTCACGACACGCCGGCGATGTGTCAGCGGCAGGACACTTAATTGAGGCTCTTCCCGACAGATTGTGAATCTTTGTAGGAAGAACCCCTGTCAGCGGCAGAGTTTGGAGGACCGTAAATTCTGTGTGCCATCGCCGTTATGGAGGCCGCCTTTTAGAGAATTCGTGTTCGTTAGTTCTCTCGATCTCTTCACCGCTTCATGGTGTGTTTTCTTTTACGTCTCCCCTCCAACGTCCTGTCGGAATATTCGCTTGTTTGATTTTCCACACTGAAGAAGACGTCCCGGGGACTAAATAGTGGGGCAGTTTGGACGAGCTGGCCGCTTCCACCATAGCTCCCCCCCCCCCCCCCTTTCCTCCCTCCACCGCCACCCCAAGCACTCGCCAGCGGTCTCGCGCCCTCAAGGGTTTGGTGCCGCAAATTTCACTCTGCGCGAATTTTGTGAGAAAGAGACAAAAGAAAAGTAGTAAGGAAGAAAACCCTTTGTTGGCCAGCCCCGGAGCCGCGAGCGACGAAAAGGAGAATTTTCGTTTCGCGATGAAGAGCTTTCAGCTTGAAGTGGTTCCTTTATTGCGTCTAGCGTCCAACGCTAGGGCGTCACCCCGGCAAACCCTTTGCTCACGATCCTTGCTCACCTATTTTTTATTTTTGTTTTTCTTCCACTGCCTTCGTTTATGCCCGTCACGTTTTTCTTTTTATTCGTCGCTCTTTCTTCTTCCCGCGGCTCTTAGCTGCCCTCTTGTGGACTGTAGCTCCAACAAGAGGGCGTTGGGCCGCGTTACTGGCTTCAGGGCCCGCAACGCTGCCTGACAAGTCACATCCTCCGCGTACGGAGGCGCGCGGGTGCGCGCGTTCAGAGGCCACTTCACAACTGCCGCCTGCGTCGCCCAATCTCCTTGGGAAACACTTCGCGTGGAAGCCGGCTCCGCACCAGCCCGTCGGCATCCTTAGCTGTCGGGAGTTTTTTTTCTCTATATTTTTTTTTCGTTTTGTTTGCTTACTCCTTTCAGGCTCGCCATGTTTTGAGGGGCAGCCATTCAAAATGGGCCTGCTTGGGCGCGCGCGAGCTGGCAGCGGCGGCGACACCCCTAGGGGCAAAAAAAAAGAAAAGAAGACATAATCGCGAAGCGGTGACACTGTTATTACTGGGCACGCTGACAGAATAGCAGAAGAGGCAGGAAATTCGCTCTTGTAACTGCCTGAGCACGCGAATGTTTTCTGTAGCCGGTTTAATCGTGATAGGCGGAAAAAAAAAATCCGGATGTATCCTCGGCAGCTTCTGAGTGTGACAGGCTTAAAGATAAAACTAGATGTTTATACCGTGCTGTCTCTTCATGGCAATAACTGTGGCAAAATACTAAACGAAACACCTATAATCATATATGGATTGTGGAGAAATGAAAAGGCTACGTTGAGTTTAGCACGGTGACTGCGCTTTTTCTATATTGAACACTACAAACGGGTATCACTAGGGTATGAATAGCCACTTCTGACTGGTTCGCGAAATGATGGCACCACACATGACGATCGCTTTCGCCCAACCCCTTTGCCACTGGTACTCAACTTGAATTGAGCTCGAATAATCGTAGAAGCCTATGTATTACTGACAAATTCTTGGCTGAGGAGAAGTGCTCCCTGACCCAGACTGGACTGCCGCCTCCGTTTCTAAATGCATCCCCCAAATCGGACTAGTTGCTGTATATTTCCTGATTCCCCGCAACCATTGCAATTTATTTTGTTTTTCTCTATACAGGAGAGGCAGGCGATGCAGGCGATGTTAAAAATATAATTTCATAACCAAGGATTCGTTAGTTGTGGTCTGATCCCTGTGACCACAGCCGACAGTTCCCTTTTCATCACAACAGGATATGGCCTCCATAGCCAAGCGATTGGTAATCTCTTCCTGCATTAATACCGCGGTCAGCACCAGGCTCTCAGTTCATAGCAGCTGCCGAGAAGCGGGCACACCTGTAAGAGAGTGGAGTGGGATTAACATTTCGGGATTAAAGTTTTCTGGAAATTATCTACAGCGCCTCGACAGCCATCACATTGCCCTCCTTAGTAAATTATTAAAACACGAATAAAGAAAGGTGTCAGATTGAGAGTCACGATCTCCTCATTGCAATGCACCGCGTGTTACAAGATGTTCAGAGAGGCGGGATTACTTTGATAGAGAACTTTGCGCTAATCTGAGATGCCGTGATGGCATTTTCTCGCTCGGGAATCTCGGAGGAACGATTGCAAAGCTTGATCAATAACCTAGACAGTAAAGGCAGTAAGTTCGGTCCAATAAACAATATTTGAAAACTAATGTTCAGCAGTCTCTGAAGCGAGCAGCTGTTCACGACAGTTAGCCAGGTACTGGAAGTGCTAATAGAACTTAAAGCAAGTAGAGACCACAGATCCTGATCTTGAGAGTCAGATAACGAGAATTATAACAATGGGTCAAGCGCTTGTGGCAGGTATGAATAGTAGTAACCATTGTCATTAAAATATATTGCCACGATCCAAAGAGCCTCAGACGTGTGAGTAGGCGCTGTGCGGACTCAGAGCGACATGCAGGCAAATCCACGAAGCGTTGTCCAAATCTTCGAACAGTGTCCGGCGCCAACATTCCACTTCGCCGTCGTTGCAGCTCAGCGCCGAGGCCGCGTGGTGCTATGCATGTGACAATATAAAATGCCTGGCTTTATCCAGCAGTCACTTCCAGCAGAAACACTGAGACTAATTGCACGGGCACAGCTTAAATTGAGGATAGCACATTGAAATATGGGAACAAAGATGACTCTAAGGAAGAGAGCATTGTGGATCAAGAAGTAAGCAGGGGTTTTTATCCGAAACCAAGAAGGAAAAATTGGCACAATGTTTTTTTTTTTTTTTTTTTAATATGCGAGCGACATTAAACGTTGGTCATTATGGCCAGCGGACTATATTCCATGAGTACGCAAGCGAAACAGGAGACGGCAGAAAGCTAGGTGTGCAGGTGAGATAAGAACTCGGCGTGAATAAGACGGTCGCACATGTCACAGAAACCGGGTTTACTGTGAACCCGTGGGAGAGGTTTTTACACTGTAGTGGGTGCTGTCAGGCTGATGATTGCGATGCTGGTGACTCACGAGTAGGATATATTTGGCACATCTATAGCGACAAGTACATATTCCTGGATAGTCACAGCGCACGCCGAGCTGTCAACCCAACCGGCTGTTGCTGCGTACGTCTAACAGTCGAGTCTCAGCTGTGTTGCAACTCACTGTATATTGAGAGCTAAATAGCGTATTTATAGATTGCATACTCGTTCTCTTAGTAATGGGGTACTTGACCACCTTGCAGCGAAGACACTGCCTATTGTAGTCATTGATGGAACGGTACTTACTTGTATACTCACCTCCTTGGCCGTTCATCGAAGTGTATATGTCAGCCTAGCAGGAAGTTATCTTTCTACGCCGACATTCATCTGCTCATTTCCTAAGACCATGGAAGCTTACGCCAAAAACGATTTACACGGTCATCTGAGCTATAGGAACAGAGTTTCCAGCATCGCATCAGAACTAACTGAACAGAACAGATTTAGAACAGAACAGGACAGAACAGAACAGATCAGAACAGTTTCAGAACTAACTGACAAAACTAAATATTTGAAATTAACTAACCACGCTATTCGCGCTTTGTTTTTCTTCTATACATATTCTGTAACGGGATGCAGTTCTATTTC
Source organism: Amblyomma maculatum (assembly GCF_055883805.1). Lineage (NCBI taxonomy): Eukaryota > Metazoa > Arthropoda > Arachnida > Ixodida > Ixodidae > Amblyomma > Amblyomma maculatum. The sequence goes on along the minus strand of NC_139349.1, from coordinate 50,543,280 downwards.
AGCCCCCTGCAAGTCTGCTAAGTTCGTGTTTAGTTTTCATAAGTCCTTAATCCCTTAATATTAGGGGGAAAAAATTATTTTCAGTCGACCATTGCCAACGTGTTGGAGAGTATATAACCGTTGCCTAGAAATCATAATTTTAATAAGGTCGTTCACTAGACATCAGAAGGCTTTGTACTGGTGCCGGTCAAACGGCAGTCGACTACCCACAAGTTGAATCAGCATTATTTGAACGTGAGTCACCAGTACGCCAGTAACATATAAGGAAATTGAGAGTTCTTTTGTCGGTGCGGATAATTTCTGTGCCGCATACGTTTGATGTAACACAGAAAAAAACCTGGCAGGGTTTTTATGTTGAGTATGACATGCGAACTCTTTTACGCACAGGTGGAAGTTGATGGAAGCCACGGTGTGCAATGTACAGCGCGAGAGCGTGTTGCAGTGTTACAGCAGCCCGATCGGCTGCGGCGCGATACCTCTGACGTTACGAACTCGCTTCCCACGAGAAATTCCTGGGTTCAAATCTGCTCCATTCCAGCAGTTTTTCTTCTTAATGCGTTAGCTCTACTGCGTTCACTTGCAAGTTTAGCATTATTCTGGCACACATAGTACCTCATGCGCTCTACAGATGGCGCCAAATACTCGTACGCTGTAAAGCCCCTCATACGCTGCATGTTGTTTCATTTCGAGCTGCGCAGAAACCCTGGTGGTCTTCATCTCGCCCTATGCAGTAAACATCATCGTGTGCAGGCACGAGAGCACTTGCCATAGCCGCAGCCGATTACGCCTCGTGTAAAACTGCAACACACTCTGGTTCGCGCTGTACAATAAACGTCGTCGTATTCATCAAGTTCCAACTATAAACACGGCCGCTCAATGGAAGTGTGCCTCCATTGAGCGGCCGTGCTATAAAACACTCTCGTGTTGTGGATTTATTTATTTATTTATTTATTTATTTATTTATTTATTTATTTATTTATTTATTTATTTATTTATTTATTTATTTATTTTATAACGTACAAATCGCCCACATGAGCATTCCAGTATGGGAGTGAACAAAAGAGAAATTGAAGATCAATGCGAACAGATTGTGAATACATTGGTATAGGCAAAGAACTACTTCGGAGCACTTGGTGCACAATACATATAAAAAGGAGGCAGTATACAGTTCAGTTCAGTTCAGTCGTTCAGTCGTATTCGACTCTTCGTGACCGTATGGATCATATCACGCCACGCTTTCCGGTCTCTCACTGTCTTCCTAACATCCCATTTCTCTAAATAATGTAATGGAAATAAAGGAATAATGATACGCGGTATAACTATAGGTCAGTTAGTCCTCTTAATACGTTTTAAGAGCAGCCGAGAGGCTATTGTCATATAGTCTAACTATTGTGTATGGCAGGTTACATTCGTATATCGTGCGTGAGAAAAAGGCTGATTTCAATAAAGTTGTCCAGGAAATTTTTGTTATTTTACGGTTATGGTCTCTTCCTTCGGAAACATATGATGCAGGTGCTAGATAAGTCTCATGGTTGATTCCAGTTTTTTTTTTTTTAATTATTTAGAATATGCTTTAGAAAAACCACTATGGAAGAAGGCACGATTGAGCTGTAGAGAATCCCACCCTGGGAGCTTTTTTAATGCACTAAAACAGCTGCGACGATCATGTGAGTTTAAAATAAAACGTACTGCATTATTCTGTAGAGGTTCAAGTTTCTTGACAATGATTTTTGTAGCCGGACGCCACACTGAAGTTGCATTTTCTAGGATCGAGCGTAATTTCTTTCAATACAGTTTTACGCACGACCAGCTTTTAGAGCTATATAATCAGCTTGTTTGTTCCAGATTAAATTGTGGGAAAAATAAACACCTAAATATTTAACGTCCATATATGTGGCTATTTGATGATTATTTAAAAATTAAAGCCATTAAACAACTAGAAGTCAGATCAGCCCGTTTCCGAGACGCTTATCAAGCGCAGACGCGAGCCACTGTAGGACATGCAAGAGTTTGAAGATTTTTCTAGGCTCCATGTGGCGTTTAACTCGGTTTGACCGACGTGGGAGACACTGTTTGAATTACCCGCGCCAGGGTACGCGGACTCTCATGTCACGACCCGATGCACCAGTGAAGCGTCAGGCACAAGAAAATTTGTTGCTTGGCTTTGACGACCATGCGAATGTTTTACTACTAGAAAAAGCTGATCATTAGTGTCGAAAGTTTGAGCACTTTATGTGCAATATTAGCGTTAAAGCACTGCTGCAACACAAAGCAAATGTTAAGATAATATTGAAGTCAACGCCATGGGTTGAGTTGAATGTTTTAATGATGCGCATTTGTTTGCTTGTTCACGATGCTGATTTACAATCACTTGGCTCTTATTAGTCTCAACTGTGCAAAGTATATAGACTCATCAACAGACTCCCCCGAATGGGAAGAGGAACCGGAAATTTTCTGTGGAGTAAGATAGGCTACAAAGCCCGGAGTTTATTTGGGAGTCCCATTGGACAAATACGGGGAAAATACGAATTACTGGAATGAAAAAGCGAAAGAAATACGGGAAAGGACGAAAGGATGGATGGGACGTAACCTCTCTATTTTCGCCCGTGCGACTGTATGCAATACCTTTTTGGTGGCAAGAATAATGTATTTACTTCAAGTATTGTATTGTGCTCGAAGCAATAGACAAAGGTTCCATCGTGTATTTGCGGTCTTCATTTGGTCGTCCAACTGGGAACGAATTAGCAGAGATAATCTCTTTCGGCGAGTTAAAGACGGAGGGTTGTCTCTAATGCATCTATATGTGCGGCAGATGGGTTTAAGGTTTTGTTTCCTACGTGAACAAAAAGATGCATTCCTGAGAACCTTTATGCAAATCATGCTATCCAGTGCAATTCCAGAGTTTATAGTCTCTTCATGCTCTGCTCGGGGATACACTGTGTCACGCTTCCTGCGAGAAGTGGTGTGGTCGTTCAAGTTTTTACGCGTGAGGTACTCTGTAGAGTATTTAGCGACGGTACCACCTAAGCGGCTGTACAAGGATCTTATTTCACAATTGTTCCCAGCTCCATTGTACAGAACCTTATACTGTGAAGGACCAGTGAAAGACGTGCTCAAGCGAGTTAAAAACATGACTGTTGCACCGGGCGTAAAAACAT